>NW_024423897.1:45610230-45881326 GCF_017311325.1 Ursus maritimus
TTGACCAAAAAAATTTTAAAAAAAAAAAAAAAGAATCTCAGGCCCGACCCATACCCACAGAATCAGAAGCTGCATTTTAACGTGATCACCAAGTGACTCATAGTCAAGTTAAAATTTGAGAAGCACTGGTAATATACCCATGGAACAAATACATTTAAATGTGAACTCTAATGCCAAAAGCCCACTGGAAGAATTCCTGCATGCCCCTTTGTACCTGATCTTTTTTTTTTTTTTTTTAAGATTTTATTTATTTATTTGTCAGAGAGAGAAAAAGAGAGAGTGAGCGCAAGCAGGGGGAGAGGCAGGCAGAGGGAGAAGCAGGCTCCCCACCGAGCAAGGAGCCCAATGCAGGACTCTATCAATCCCAGGACCCAGGGATCATGGCCTGAACAGAAGGCAGACGCTTAACCAACTGAGCCACCCAGGTGTCCCTGTACCCTGATCTTTTTTTTTTTTTTTTTTTATTTATTTATTTGACAGAGAGAGACAGCCAGCGAGAGAGGGAACACAAGCAGGGGGAGTGGGAGAGGAAGAAGCAGGCTCCCAGCAGAGCAGGGAGCCCAATGGATGCAGGCTCAGTCCCAGGATCCTGGGATCACGCCCTGAGCCCAAGGCAGAGGCTTAAGGACCGAGCCACCCAGGCGCCCCATTAACCCTCATCTTTTGCCCAACCTCTAATCTACCCTCTAACCTCTCCCTCAAAGTTAGTTCTAGTCCAGGCTTCAAACCGTTTCTTGATATATTGTTCCTTTTGAAAGATTAATCCCTTGAGCCGGATCCATCTGTTGGATCCTAAAATTTGACTTAATTATTCTTTATTTATTTCCCCCCTTTTCATTCCCTCTTGCTGGGCTCATCTTTGATCCCTGCCTCTCACCTCTGGATTTTTCCTGTGATTACCTCTTCTCCCCAGTCATTATAATCTGTGTTTTAATTCCTTTTCCCAGCAACGATCCTATAAAGGACTGATTCACTCAGGGACAAAACTGTCAAACTTCTGTCCTGCCAATGTTTAGCAATTCATCAGCCATCTAGAGCTGACTCCAGTCCAGAGTTTGACATCTGAAGGCAGCTGCTTCCATCAGGAAGGCCATAGGACAAAGGATATTCTGTTCTGATGTGCTAAATCCACTTTTGTAACAACTTTTAACAACCTTGTGACAGTAACAGAAAAAAAAAAAAGAATTAAGAATACATGATGTTTGGGGGCACCTGGGTGGCACAGCGGTTAAGCGTCTGCCTTCGGCTCAGGGAGTGATCCCGGCGTTATGGGATCGAGCCCCACATCAGGCTCCTCTGCTGTGAGCCTGCTTCTTCCTCTCCCACTCCCCCTGCTTGTGTTCCCTCTCTCGCTGGCTATCTCTGTCTCTGTCAAATAAATAAATAAAATCTTAAAAAAAAAAAAAAGAATACATGATGTTTGTATTGATCTAGAACTTGAACTAGTATATGAGTATCTAGACACAAAACAAGGTATGAGACATTAACTTATAGACTCACCAAAAACATTCACACAATTTGCCCTAGGCTGATATTAAATCTTAAAAAAAAAAAAATCAAGCAAGCATTTTCCTATGGTGTGTATGGACTGATCAATGTAATGAAATAAGATATAAAAATATGTTATATATTTTTTAAAAAAATCTGGGTATCAGGAAATATCTAAGAAATGTGTATCTTAAAAAGGAAATCAAAGTAGAATATCTTTTGGGTGAAAATATAATGAGTTTCTACCATTCACGATCCAAAAGGAAAAATTTTAAATGGTGCTCTGAGAAAATATATCTCCAAATAAATTAATTAAAAAGCAAGGATGAGCTACACTAATAATTTAAACTCTCAGTTAAATTGGAAAAGATCAACAATAAGTTTGAAAACAGAAGCAGGAAAAAATGAATGAAAGGATAAAACAGAAATCAATGCAATAAACAAACAAGCAAGGAAAGAACACTAAAGTTGTTGATTAGTACAATCAATTATAGTTCTTTGAAATATTAATGAATGACAATATATTAAAGAATGATCATGGAAAAAAGTCTGAGAAGGGGCAAAAATAAACATGAATTATTGGCAATGATAATAATAGTGAAGAGAATAGAGTGGGGAAAAGTAATGATGCTTAGGGGTTTAAAAAATAAAATTTGATTTATAATTCGATTTCAATAAATATATATCAAACTAAACAAGGAGAACAATGCTTAAAAATTGCAAAATTGTATAGGAGCAAATGTTCCAGCTTCCCAAAAGGGAGCAATCACCAGAATTATAAGAACATTCTTTATAAGGTTGACAGATAATTCTAATCTCTATTAGTCAATTGGAACTGTCATAATGTAGTACAACAGACTGGGTAGCTTAGGCAACAGAAATTTACTTTCTCACATTTTGAAGACTGGAAAGTCTGAGATAAAGGTGTAAGATAGTCAGTTTCTGGTGAGAGCTCTCTTCCCACCGTGCAGATGGATACCTTCTTAAACTTCACATGGCATTTCATAGGTACGAGCGGATGGAGAGAAAGCAAGACAGTTCTCTGGTGTCTCTTCTTATGAAGAGATGCTTATGACTTCACGTAACCTTTATTACTTCCTTAAAGGTCCTGTCTCCAAATACAGTCACATTGGGTGTTAAGGCTTCAACACGTGAACTTGGGGGGGACACAATCCAGTCCCTGGCATTCATTCCTGCCCCCTAAATTCATATCCTCAAGTGCAAAAATTCATTCATTCCTCCCAAGAGCCCCAAATGTCTAAACTCATTCCAGCATCAACTCTACAGTCTGGAGTCAACATCCATCTAAATACCTTCTCAATCAGACATGGGTAAGAGTTGAGGTTTGATACCTTCTGAGGCAAAATTCCTCTCCACCTGTGAACCCCTGAAACCAGTCAAGTTATGTATTTACAAAATACAATGATGAACAGGCATAGGATAGATATTCCCCTTCCAAAAGGGAGAAACTAGAAGGAAGAAAGAGGTAACAGATCTAAACAAGTCCAAAACCCAGCAAGGTGAATTCCATTACATCTATGGGCTGGAGAATAATCCTGTTTGTTTCAGTGTTCTGTCTTCTACGTCCAATATGGTGGCTCTGGGTTGCTCCTTCAAATCTTTTTAAAAGGTGTATATGTTTTTAAAGGATGGCAGAATGTTGATAATTTTGATATTAGATAATGGGCATATAGTTCTTTACTTTAGTTTATTTTATATATGTTTCATATTTTCTGCAATAAAAATATTAAACATGCAGAAAAGAAGATTGGAGTTGAACAACAAAGAAATAAACATTGATCATTATCTTGGTGTTCATTAGATTCCCCAGGAAACGACTCTGAAACGGTGTTTGGTAAGGAGGAGGTTTATTAGTGAATGATCTTGGGATCAATATCTATGGGAGGGGAGAATTTTACAGAGAGAGAGGATGAGCTATGATGTACATATGAACTACAAACTCGGGTGAATTGATGGGGAACTCTGGAGCTAAATATTCTACCTCAGCTATCTTGTATTGGACCGAAATGCCCTGGTCTTGAGATGCCTGCCTCTAATAGTCATTGCATTCGAGCTGTCCAGGAAGGGCACGACCTTGGGTGAAGGGGATTTGCAGTTGAGGAAATCCCTGAAGGTTTGACAGCCAAAGGCTGTGTGTTGTTATTGCTCCCAGCATCTGGGCAACAAGATTTTCCTTGAAGGAGGATTGGATGGCACATCTTTATTCCTATCACGGTCCTCCCATGATTCTTGAATCCACTTATCTACATACTTTTGAGGTGTAGCTCCTACAAGATTCAAGTGGGCCTCCCTTTCCAGGGTAAAGGCAGTAGGTGGAAGACATTCCCACTGCTACAGCTGATCTTGGCACTGCGACAGATGCTCACCATCTCCTTCCTCCACTATCTAACCTCATGGCTCTCCTCCTCAGATAACACCCTTCTGGTTTCTGCATCCTACCTTCCAGACTGACCCAGAACTTCGGTTCCAAAGGATTGAGCCTCATGTCATTACCACGTTTTTCTGTGGGTAAAGTAGCTGCACAAGTCTGTTTAGCATCACAATAAGACAAGGAAGGAGTAAAGGACCCCAAGTGGATTGTCTGTTTCAAATCCCTGCCACCATTTTTTTTTTAAGATTTTATTTATTTATTCGACAGAGAGAGAGACAGCCAGCGAGAGAGGGGACACAAGCAGGGGGAGTGGGAGAGGAAGAAGCAGGCTCATAGAGGAAGAGCCTGACGTGGGGCTCGATCCCAGAACTCCGGGATCACGCCCTGAGCCGAAGGCAGACGCTTAACCGCTGTGCCACCCAGACGCCCCCCTGCCACCATTTTTTAACAGCAGTTCACTCTCTTTGTGATGACCAGGATCCATTCCAGATATGAAGACAATATTTTCTTATTTTCTACTTATCCTTAAACATAAAGTGCCCAGAGCACCGTTGAAGCAGTTGTAAGGTTAAATGGGTCTCTTGCGTCTTCTGGTAGAAGTATTTTCCCTTTTGTGACCCACAACCTCTACACATAGAGAGGACAGAATTGTGGGACAGAGAGCACACATTCTCCAAGTGGCTGATGGACAGGTACACTTAAGCAGAGATATTCCTTCCATTTCTTGGTTCATGAAATTATATATTCTTCCTATGGAAGACACCAAACCTTATAAAGGTTTTTTATTCAATGTGTATACTGAATTCTGGAGGATGTCTCCTCATTGTTGTACCATTTCTGATACTTCTGAGCTAGTATGTCAAATGTGCTTTCAGTAAGGTGTTCCAACTGTCTATTGGACCGGCAGCTTTTTAGCAGTTGATAATGCATTACAGCTAATGCATCCAACAGTATTGGACTTACTTCTACTCTTCCTTTTCTGAAAAATGTATTCTCTGATATTATGTAATATAAGATCTTGTGCCAGTGGAATAAACCCTTTGCAAACCCTCAAATAGTAGGATTTTGAAAAGAAAATCCATACACGGAAAAGCTGGTTAATTCCTTAGAGTCAACCCCTGACCTTTCCAAGGTAAAAAGGACTCAATAGTCAACTTGCCCACCCTATGGTCAACTGGATCTCACAAGAAATGTTGCCATTTCAGGATTCAGTATTGTCTCTGTTGCTGTAAATTGACTTGTCAGGGATTCAACATTGATATATGCATCCCATGTATCAGAGTCCCATTCTTACCCAACAAGTTAACTTTGGCATAATCAACTTGCCTTTGTCAATAGTTTAACTCAAAAATAAGTCTTGAACCTAGTTCTCAATTTACCTGCCTTCTTACTAGAGATTAGATCCCATTTACACTAAAGAGACTTTTTGACTTTCATATTTGGTATAAAGTTGCTTGTTAATTACTCTAGCCTTTCACATTTTTTCCCCTGTATTCATGTTCAGTGTATTCATGTCCATCCAATGCCATTATCTTTAGAGTTAATATGTTCCCATACATTTCACGTTCCTGTACATCATTCCAATTAATGTATTTCCTCCCAAGCTCTACCATCCAATTCTCCACTGGTGATGGGGTTCCCAGTTTCAGCTTAATATTGAGTGACCCAGGTCCTAAATATTACCTCATTACCTAGTTTTGGAGACAACTTCTGATATCAACTCTCACAAGTTGGATTTTCTGTAAAACAGACCCTGAGTTGTAGATTACTCTGTGGAACGCTTACTAGGGAGTAGCCTTGGAACTAATTCCTATGGAAAGAATGGGAATGAAGTACCATTGCAGAGGGAAAGGTTCAGCTGTGATATATGTCTGAACAACAGGCTCAGATGAACCCAATGGGGCACTTTGGAGTCAAAATGGCTTAGCTGAGTGTTTTCATATTGGTCTAAAATGTTCTGGCCTTCTTACTCTTGCCACTGTCAGTCACTGGAGAGCATCAACCTTATCCCTGAGAGGATTCTGTCCTTGGATGAGGTAACTATAGCTGAGGTGATCCATAAAGGGGCCGACAGCTACAGACTCCCAGCATTAGGTCAAAGCAAAGGAGACTGAATGCTGTGTATCTATATTCATGACAGTCACATGTGCTTAGATACTGAAACCAGAAATTTCATATTCCAAATAACTACTGAAAACATAAGACAGAGATCCTACAACTCTGTATTTCATATCTGGATTCATTGAGGAAGTCAAGATTGCTCAATATCAGCAAACATATGATGTAATTCACCATTTTGATTAAAGGAGAAAACCAATGTGATCATCTCAATTGGTGTCAAAAAATAGCTTTTGACATACAATATTTATTCTGTATTCTAACAAGCAGTCAAACAAATGACTATCAAAAACAAAAATATAAGGATATTTGTCAAAGTTGATAAACTGTATATCCATGAGAAAACTATGGCATTCATAATGTCTTTTGTGAAATATTAAAAATTTTTCCATTAAATTTTCAATGATATTTAATTTCTACTTGTGGCCTAGTCAATACGATAAGAATGAAAATAGTAAATAAGATATTTACTATAATGCCAAAAGGGTAATATTAGCAGACTATACAATCATCTACCTAGAAATTATAAGATTATAAAAACCCCTCAAAAATGAATATATTAATTACTCCCAAATATTCTATCAATTTCAGTGAAACGTAATGAACAGTTTCTATCATGAAATTATTCCAAAATTCATATGTAATGATAAATGTAAAAGGATTGCTATAAAATTATGCAAAATAAGGTCATATAAGATTGTCAGAAATTAAAATATTAAAACAATGTAGTATTGTTATATCAACATACTTATGTGTCCGTAAAGACCAGAAGCCTAAGTAAATGTAGAAATCAGGGATATGGTCAGAAACACACATATACACACATACCTCACACATAAACACATTTACATTGTCCACTATATGATGTGTGAACAAAATAATTAAGGAATAGATGGATAAATGTTAAAACTTCAGAATTAAAAAACTATATAAAGTTAAATATAAATGACAAACCAGGATAAGATAAATGCATTCTGTAAAGCTGTCTAAGGATGAGTATCTAGAATATATAAAGATATGTTTAAGTAATAGTAAAAATAAACAAATAAAAACACCAACGTAATAAGAAAAAAGGACAACAGTATAAGCAAGCAAATCACAAAGAAGAAATAAAATAAAGCATATACAAAAGGAAGTGCTTTCAGTCTTATTAAAAATAGGGAAATGCAAATTAAAGCAATACAAATAGCACTATTACAATATCAGATAAAAACAATTATGATGTTTGATAATATCAAATATTGACAATGTGGTGGGAATGTGGGTATTCTCAAAAAGGAACTGGTGGCAGTATATATATTTATAAGCCACATTGGAGGGCTACTTGGCTGCCTTTATTCATACATAAATTGTACTTGATTAAAAGACCACTTCCTAGTTTATACCTTAGAGAAATATTTATACAGAGAGTCTACTTGTACTACCAGGACCCAAAATATATTGCAAGTGAGCAAGTACATTGCAGAATAATATGTATATTATGACACCGTTTAAGGAAAACTAATGAAGAAGTCAGAAGTGTATTTTTTATAAGACCATATTGAAAAAAGATCAGCAATAAAAGGGTCAGAAAATCGATAGTGTCTGAGGAATGGAGTGAATGAGATTTGAGAATTAGAGTAAATAGAATTGGTTGCAATTTTATAAGGCTATGGATGCATGTTTTATTTATATAATTAAAAGAAATAAGACAACGTCTATAACAAGGAAGAAAGATAGAAGTAAATAGACCACCTGCAGTTTAAAAGACTGGTAAATTTTAGGTCAATTATGGGAGCAATAAAATCTGGACTAAGAAATAATTCCTTAAAAAGAATAAGATAGGCCAGAGAAATTTATGCTTAAAGAGAGGGAAGTAGAATTGCTAATAGGACATAAACTACGTAAAGGCATGGGATCTTGAAAGAACATTTGATTGTCAAATGTCTAAATTTGGGGATGTCTCCCAAAATATATCAAGGGGGTAAAAAGAAAGAAAAATTTATGTAATACCCTGAGTCTTTCTGGTTTCATCTAATTAACCTGTAGATAAAAATGATTTTGATCTAAGTGTTGAAGTCTCCTACATATATCTAAAACATTGAACATGTTAGTGTCTGCACTGTGTCGAAAAGCTCTCTGTTGTTCATTCTTTGTAAGCTGAGCTGCACACTGTGAATGAGGGCCCTACCTTTCTCAGTGCTACAGTAACCAGTTAAGATAATACAAAGTTTAGTTCTACACTTCTGACATATAGAGAAAAAATGACCTTTGTCATTTTGGGAATGTAGCAGAATTGAACAGAAATAAATATTTAAACTGTATATATAAGGGAATTTTAGCCATTAAATTAACATGCAAAAATCATGTACAGCAAGTTATACCCTCATTTCTTTTTGGTGAACATGTATCAGTACCCTAAATTAATTTCCCACTACTATATAGGTTTTGTGCTAAGTCCTGACAGAAAAAAAAAAAAGCATCCTTTCCATCATCCATACTATAAGTAATGATATATTCAAAATATGAGCTTCAATCAGTGACTTTCCAGTCTCCTCCATATCCCTTTTTCTATGTTGTAACAAGAACTGCAATAAGAAAATAGTTAACAATTACTGATATCACACATCACAGAAAAAATGAGGAACTCATTATTTTAGTCCTATTGAGCAGTATGTTACCCTAACAAGTTTTTAGAAGAAAAGGTAATAACCTTGTTCTTCAAATATAGGAACTGAATTTATCTTTCTTTTTATCTGAGACTGCAAGGGGCAGGATTCTCAATAAAGGGCACTTCATTAAGCAGAAATATCAATAGTGCTGTTTGGCTGTGATGTATTAAAATTCCAGGTATGCTACCAACCCCGAGTGGATGTAGAGAAACCTTCCTGCCAGCCAAGGGAGTACTGTTCAAACATTAGCCATTCTTATTTTATCTTCCTAAAATGAATGCAGAGAATTTTTGTCATTGTGATTTATTCTTTTATCCTATCCCACATGGGTCTTTCCCTTCTCAGGACACAAAAGACATGTACAGATAGTCTGTTCCATTCCACACAATTTAACACGTATTATTCATTATCTTGTATATAGATTTTTATTTTTGCCTAACCATGCTCTAACTCTTTAGGGTCAGAGATTGTAAATCTTTGATTTCACTTAGAACCTATGATTCTCTGCTCAGTTAGTGCTCAGAATAAATATGAAGAACAACAAATTTCTTGACCTGGGAAGGATTATGAAATAAAACTGTCCAACTTCCCTCATCTTCTCTGTGAAAAGCCTGAGAGACCAGGTAAGTTTAAGGTATTTACTCAAGATTAGTGAGTTTGTTTTTCACTTAAGACCTTAGCTACATACTTTAAAAGCACCATTTCTAAAATGTCCAAAATCATGATGCATCAATGGAACAATGCATGAACGATGCAATGAAATGGTGCATCATTTATCTCATGAAATATTTACTGAAACATCCAGAATTTTCAAGAATTAAAGATTTGAAACAAAATCCTCAAGTAGTCCTCATTAAACATCTGTTGCTCAGAAACCTTATCTTTGACATTCATCTGTTATTATCATTGTTATTATTATTATTAAAGTGTAGTTGACATGCCATGTTACATTAGTTTCAGGTGTACAACATTGTGATTCAACATCTCTATAGGTTATGCTACGTTCGCAAGTGCAGCTACCCTCTATCATCATACAACACTATTACAATACCATTGACTATATGCCCTATGTTATACCTTTCATCCCCATGACTTATTAATTCCATAACTGAAAGCCTGTACCTCCCATTCCCCTTCACTCACTTTGCCCATCCCCTTACTCCCCTCCCTTCTGGCAACTACCAATTTGTTCTCTGTATTCATGCATTTGCTTTTGCATTTTTTGTTTGTTCATTTATTTTATTTTTTAGACTTCATATATAAGTGAAATCATATGGTATTTGTCTTTCTCAGTCTGACTTATTTCACTTAGCATAATAGCCTCTAAGTCCATAATGTTGGCACTAATAGCAAGATCTCATCCTTTTAAAAAAATATATTTATTTATTTGACAAAGAAAGAGAGTAAGAGAGAGAGAAAGCACAAACAGGGGGAGCAGCAGGCAGAGGGAGGGAGAAGCAGGCTCTCCACTGAGCAAGGAGCCCAATGTGGGATTTGATCCCAGGACCCTGAGGTCATGACCTGAGCAGAAGGCAGATGCTTAACTGACTGAGCCACCCAGACACCCCAGATCTCATTCTTTTTTAAGACTGCATTATATATACATATATAATGTGAATATAATGGAATGGAATATGCACACACACACATTACATATACTATATATAACATAGATGATAGATGATAGATAGATAGATAGATAGATAGATAGATAGATAGATGATAGATGATAGATACAGATATATAATGGAATTACTTAGCCATATATATCTTAATGTAGTATCATCTGGTAGAGAAATCCTCAATATACTTGTTTTTCAATTCCGTTTTTATCCTATCCTCATCAGTATATCTACGTTCTTTCCCACATGTACTTTTCCCTTCTCAGGACACAAAAGACATGTATAGATAGTTGTTCCATAGACGTCTCTGTCTGTGAGCTACTGCTGAGTAAACAAAGCCCCCCAAACTCAATGGCATATAACTAATATGGTTTTTTTTTTTTCTTTTTCACACTCAGATATCTGGGTAAGTTGGGGCATCTCAGCTTCAGGCTGTAGGTCTGCAAGTCAGCTGGGGGGCTCAGTTTCAAGCTTGAGTCCTAATCTATGTGTTACTTGTGATCTGTGGGCTACTGTAAAGGAAAAATCACATCAGGCTATTTAGACAGGCAAGGAAGACTTGAGCTCAACAATAGCGAGAGACAAGAGAGAATGAACTCAACTCCAATGTAACAGGAACATCTGGGGATTTATAAGCAACAGGCATGGTGAGGAGTCAATGGATGGAAATTTACTACTAAGAGAGACTTGGTTAGGTATCAAGGATGAGGGAGAGAGAAACTTGATTATATACCAAGGATGGGTAGGGGAAGAAGAGCTTAATTTGATACCAAGGGTGGAAGGATTCTTCATCAACTAACTTCTTGGGATTCTTTACTAAAACTGTCTCAACAGGCCAGGGCCAAGCTTAAGGAGAAGGTCTAGTCAAAAGGAGGGCTTAGAGAGGCTGGCTACAGTTTGGTCAAGGATGGAGTTTTCCTTAGGGCTCACGAGGAATCCTTGTCTCAACTCAGAGTAGTAACAGTAGTAGAAACACAAATGGACCAGCTCATCACATAGACATTTTGCCTTTGCTGAAGTCGGGTTTACTAACACCTCACTGTCCAAAGCCAGTCAAATGGCCAGTGTGGAAGGAAACACCATATGTAACAGAGGGTGGAGGGAAATGAATATTTGCTAACCTATAGCCCACACTATCAGTGGGTACACTTCTCCACTCTCTGCTCAGGGAAACTTCCAAGTCTGAAGCTTTTTGATGGTAGGGCAAGTAGAGGATTCACATTCAGGAACAACTTGGCACTGATCTTTTCCACTTTCTCCCTCTTCCATTTCACAAAAGACCCCCCTCTGCACCTTGCTTTCCAATCTGAGAATTGCCTCACTTGACTTAGTATGCAGAATAGAAAAACTCACTTTTCAAATTGGCTTCTTAATCAGTCCATTCTGCTCTAACTTGTTTTTCAAATTCTTTGTTTTTGTTTCAGTTTCTGCCATTGAAAGAGAAATCATCTCTGAGGCTTATTTTTGACAGCAAAGGAGAAGAAAAAATAGGAAGTAATGTAGGTTAACACACATCCAGATATTATGGGAAAATATATTTAAACAATTTGGGGGGTGTGTATAAGAAAAAATAATACACAATTATGAATATAAAACTAGGCAGGAAAGTGGATATTTATTCAGTATAAGCAAAGATATGGCAATGTTTTTTAATTAAAAAACTCAAGAAAATTACAAAATGATGGATTATTTGTCTGTCACATTCCTTTAAAACAAAATGTTTTCCTAAATATTTGTCTGCATAATTTCTGATCACCTCTTTATATGGCATATTGTAATATAATTATGTGTAAAAATAATAGATCCTAAGAGTGCTCATCACAAGAAGAAAATATTGTTTTGTCTTTTTCTCTTTTCTATCTATATGAGATGATGGATGTTAATTAACTAAACTTACTGTGGTAATCATTTCACAATATATGTAAGTTAAGTCATTACGCTGTACACCTTCAAGGTAAAAAGTGATCTATGCCAATTATATGTCAATAAAACCGGAAAAATAATAGACATATTATACAATATTTCCTTTCGGAAAGTTTGTGGTTTAGAAAATTACCTTTTAGCTACACAACTCAGTAATGGTAACTTTACATAGTATTTTATGATTTGTGTTAAAACTGGGCAAATCTGGGGACATCTGGGTGGCTGAGGTGGTTAAGCATCTGCCTTCAGCTCAGGTCATGATCTTGGGGTCCTGAGATAGAGCCCCATGTTGGGCTCCCTGCTCAGAGGGGAGTCTGCTTCTCTCCCTCTCTCTCTCTGCCCCTCCTCCCCCACCACTCCAGCTCTCTCTGTTTCTCACTCTCTCTCTCAAATAAATAAATAAAATCTTTAAAAAATTGGGCACATTAAAAAATATATATATCTTTCATTTATAAGCTATAAGATTTGGGACTTTATTATGTTTCTAACAGAAAAGAGCTTCCATTTTCATCAGGCATCTATGAGAGCTAAACCTTCATGTTGAAATTTTCCATGACCAATGGCTGGACAGATGTTCCATAGACTAGCTTTTGGTTCTGTACATATGACCTTTGACTCTGCTCTTTTTGTCATGGCACTGGTTGAGTCAGCAAAGCAAATTTGTAGACTATTTCTACAATCCACTCATACTCTGGATGCTTAGCAAGGGCTTCAACATTAAAGGTGCCAAAGAAGAAAATGTGCTCGCCATCCTCTTTCCCAAAACCGAGAAATAATGAATCATTGAACAATACATCAAAAACTAATGATGAACTATCTGTTGGCTGATTGAATTTAAATTTAGAAAAAAAGAAAGAAATGGGATACCTCATTCAAATTTATGTATCCTGAGTTTGGAGGCATAGCATTGATTCTAAGGAACAAGAGGTTATGAATGGAGACAGGAGCTGAGAAAGTACCTCACAAGATTAACTAAATGCAATTGCCTTTGAATCTAGGAGTGCCGTTCACACATTTGTCCTTTCAATGTTATGCAGAATAACTGAAAAAGGGCAATAGTTCTGGGTTGGATTTAGTCTACCCATGCAGCTCAATCACCTGTGGAAGAAGATATAAACGTCACAGCCCTTAGAAAACACATGGGGATTTTCACCAAGAGCAGTAGGTACAGCCTTAAGTGTAAGAGTTACTGATTTAAAACACAGACACAGGATTCCCTAGAGTCAGCTTTGGAGCCACATTTTCCCTGAGGTGAAACTGGCAAGCGCCTGGGTACATGTGTGGCCAGCACTCAAGTCTCATATCACATCTGCAAGTGTACATTCTGGTCTCTTCCTCTGATCCTTCCTGCAGGTGAGAGACTAAGTCTAGTTAGATCAGTGAGTTTTAATTTCACCTGTGACAATGGCAGCTCCAATTTCTCATTTCTTTATAATTTCTGTAGACTTCTTCCCAGCTCTCTATCTTCCTTATACATAGTTTTAAAACTTCTATTTCCTGTCTTTTTGGATAAAGTTGGCTAGAAAATGTCTATTTCATAAATAATTTTTAAAGTATAATAAGCCAGTCACAAAAAGGCTCTTCTATGAGGTATCTAGAGTAGTCAAATTCATTTAAGCAGAAAGTAGAATGGCGGTTGCTAGGGGCTGGGGGTGGGGGGCAATGGGGAATTCTTTAATAGTATAGAGTTTCAGTTTTGCAAGATGAAAAAGTTTGGGAGATTGTTGTATAATAATATGAATATTCTTAACACTACTGAAGTGTACATTTAGAAATGATTAAGATGGTAAACTTTATCTTATATGTTTTTGTCATAAAAAGAAAAAAAAACATTTATCTTGCTTCTGCAAACTCTTGACAACATTGTGTGCAGTGGTCACCTTCTTTTCAGTTTTACATAAGATCAAGTCTCTTATACTGCTTCATAACAAATCTGCTGGATCCCTCAGCCATCCCATAAAGGCAGGTCAAAGGATGTGTCCTTTCAGTACAAACATTTTATAATCCCCAGAGAATAGTACTGCCATGCTCTCCCAGGCTTTCTTGAGCTCTATAATCAACAGAGATGGTAATCGTAATGGTAAATTGCCTGGAATTGCAATATTGTCTATTTGTTTTAATGGTAAATTGAAAGAAGAGGGAAAGTGGTACTTCAAGGTCCTAGTCTATTTAAGAACAGGCTTGAAGTTATTCCTTGATAAATGCTCATTTTGCCAGAAAACTTTGAAATATATTAGCACATGCTGTTCTAGCATTATGAGAACAGACATCGAAAATGCATTGATTCTCATTTGACAATTTTCTAATTTGAAATCTCTTCGTGTTTACTGCTCAAGGTGTTTCTAGATTGATAAATAACTTGTTAACAAATTTAGTGTTACCAGGTAGAGTTGTGTGATGTGGATCGTATTTGTCCATCAAGATCTGTTCTCCCCTTTCTTCTGGACCCAGTCCCAGTCTTCCTGGCAATTAGGATGCCAATGTAATGGAATTTTATCCAGCACATTTTAAACAGAGGTGAATTGTGGTCCCTTTGCAAGCCCAGTGCATAGAAAACTCCCAGCGTTCTCTGCCATGCTCCTTTACCTATCTGACTGGTATGGTGATGTCTGTAGAATAATTGGAAGCCACGTGTTGAAGACTGCAAAGAAGAAATAACCTTCTTTTGTGCTTGCAGCATTATGTGTTTGGGTTTCTATTGCACAGTAAGTTAACTTAGCTTAAATAATTTAAGGTTAAAGTAAACAAGCAAACAAGAAATTTCATTAGATGACAGGCATTTAATATTAACTCCCCTACTCCCAAATCCTACTTATCAGAGATCTTTGAAAAAAGGCCCATAAAACTGTGTTACAGTCCCTGGTAGAATGTCTGGTGTGATCCTAAAAGGTACAGGGTCATCTAACTGATAGGGGTTAGGAGTGGTACCACATAAAAATTAGGAGGGAGAAAGTAGGTCAGTGTCTTCCACCTGCCCAAATCTGTCAACTCTGCCAATTCTAGGATTGTCAACTGCCTAGCCCTCTCATCTCATAAATAAATTTCCTTGCCTGAAGAAGTTTATTGAAAAGTACTCTCAAGTCAAACATCTGTTAGGGAGTAAAGTAGGATTGGGCAGAGGGGAAAGTTAATTTGCAATACAATTTCACCAAAGTCTGAATTGAGCACATAGAGAACTCTGGAGCTGGAACTGTTTTTCAGAAATAAACCAATTGACTACGTCTGTATCTTTAAGATACAGACGTAATGAAGAGAAGGGCCATATGCACCCCAATGTTCATAGCAACATTGTCCACAATAGCTAAATCATGGAAGGAGCCAGGATGCCCTTCAACAGATGACTGGATTAAGAAGATGTGGTCCATATATACAATGGAATATTACTCAGCCATCGAAAAGAACAATTTCTCAACATTTGCTGCAACATGGACGGGACTGGAGGAGATAATGCTAAGCAAAATAAGTCAAGCAGAGAAAGACGATTATCATATGGTTTCACTCATTTATGGAACATAAGAAGTAGGAAGATCGGTAGGAAAAGAAAGGGAAGAAGAAAGGGGGGGTAAACAGAAGGGGGGATGAACCATGAGAGACTATGGACTCTGGGAAACAAACTGAGGGCTTCAGAGGGGAGGGGAAATGGGATAGGCTGGTAATGGGTATTAAGGAGGGCACATATTGCATGGTGCACTGGGTGTTATATGCAAATAATGAATCATGGAACACTACATCAAAAACTAGGGATGTACTGTATGGTGACTAACATAATATAATAAAAAATATTATTAAAAAAGAAAACAAACAAACAAACAAAAATAAATAAACCAATTGAGGCAAGTAGGTCAGGCTTTTACACACCTCCATAACCAGTCGTTGGACATGGTCTGCCAAATGGGCTAGAAAGCTCACTTCTGCTCAGGGTGTCTCCTAAAGAAAATACTCAGTTGAGATCTGTTGACTGACAATACTTCCAGTCACTGGAGGATTTGAGTATTTCAACCCAAGGAATGGGACATGAGATTCTTGATTCTCTGTGGCATCCATTAGAGAAAGGGTCCCTGACACAGCTAGGAAGTATGTCTCAGTGCTGCCCTAACTGCTAGTAACCCACTTACTTATGTTTATTCCTGCCAAATTTATGCCATAATCCTTATGAGTAGTTGCACTATTTAATTGTAATTTCAGTATTTAATGTAGAAAGGGCCTCAGCCAGAAGAAATAGAAATCATATCCACAAGCTGTATTAATAGGTTGTCCATAACTATTTCCTAGAACGGAATACAAATAGAGACCATGAGTCCAAGCGGAAAATGGCTAAGAATTTGAAACTGTCCTGTGAGACACTGTCTATCTAAAGCATATCTATTGCTAGTCACGCCCTAAACATGAAAAAACAATGTTACTGAATATACTTACAACTACACTTTAAAAATTGATTACTCTAATTTTGGAATAGAAATGAGAACGTTAAAGGTAATACTTGACTGTAAACCTGGTTTGACCCACAGTATTTGTTTTTTTACATCATGGCTTACACTTAAAATTTACATCGGTCTCTATTCCAAAATGAAATTTGATAAGTTATGCATGGATACTTGGAAAAATTCAAAAATAGTAAAATATATAGCCTCTGAGATATAAAATAATGGTGACAACTAGGGGTAAATATGAGTTATTCAAATCGATATTGCCCCAGTGATCTGCTTATTGTTTCCCATCCATTTTGAAGGAAATATCATAAAAATCATGTATGCTGATTATATTCTGAAAGTTGTCAAAGTCTCATTGCACCATTGTAAATTTTATTGGGAAATATGAGCTGAGGCTATTGCATTTAAGTATATTTATAATCATTTCAAATGGAGGTTATTAATAAATAAGTATAATCTGAGTATTTATCAATATTTTTCAATAAATATTTACTATGTGCTTGTGTTGGTACAGCCATGAAAAGTTTAGAGGTCCTGAGATATATTTAGATGACTCTAAACTAGGTGTTGTGAGTGAGGGACAAGTGTGGCAGTTAATGAATATTCAAACTATGTGGAGACTGAAATGATAGAACATGTAGAGGAGAGGCCAAGACCTTGTCTATTTACTGTACCTCCAACAAAGCACTAAGTGGACAATCAGCTAAGTTTGACAGTAGTGTCTGGACAGGTATTTTGGAGTTTATTTCCATTATTCTTTAGAAAAGATATTCAGGAGTGGGGCCCAGAATGGAGATAGGCTGAAAGGACTTGGAACAGATTGGAGAAAAGAGGGTTCTGAGTGTGTGGCACTCGCCTTCACAGGCCAAAGAATAGATCACAGACTAACTCACACAGAGATGCATCCCCACCTGCCGACCAAGACCAACACATCAGTAATGCTCGGGAGAATATCCAAAGACTGGGTGTCCTCATGGAAGTCAGGGATAGTGGTTTCTTTGTGTAGCTGGTTAAGTGACGTTCAATAAGGTGAAGTAAATTCCATACTTCTGTTTATATGAAAAGTATTGGGATGCCTGGGTGGCTCAGTCGGTTAAATATCTATTTTTCAGCTCAGTCATGATCCCAGCATCCTGGGATCGAGTCCCACATCGGACTGCCTGCTCAGCGGGGAGTCTGCTTCTCTGTTGCCCTCTGCCCCTCCCCTGTGCTCTCTCCCTCTCCCTCTGTCAAATAAATAAATAAAATCTTTTTAAAAAGTATTTTTTTTACATAGAATCCTAACTGATACATATTGACCCATAAAATCAATATCATTTAAAATATGCAAAAACAATTTTCTCGAAATCACATTTTTAAGTACTTTTCATCAGTTAGCTTTTGCGATATTGTGTTAATGCTTACAAGCAGTCCCAGCATTTCAGTGGCTTACATGTTAAGTGTCATTGTTACCTTTAGATCAGTTTTAACTCTGTTCTGTGTCTATAAACCAGAAACCAGACTGAATGAACAGGCTCTATATGGATCATGTGACGTGATTCTCGCAAGGAGGGAGAAAACCAAGGACAAAAACATGTGATGGCCCTTGTAGCTCCTCCTTCTATGCAGCACACGTCAGTTCTACTTGAATCCCATTGGCCAAAAGAATCACATGAGCAAGCTTGGTATGGCTCGTGTGGCAAGGTAGGTTCCTTCCATAGGAGCACTGCTTGTCGTATAGCAGTGGGCAGAGATGTAGAATTCTCTGACTTCTGAGGAAAGAACAATCTGGAACAGTTTGCTTATAAATTAAAAAAAAAAAGTAGACTTTCATGAATTTCTATAAAAGCCAAATGAAAATGGCTTCATAATAAGATAGCATGTATGGAATATTTTATATTCAATGTTTGTTCTTCAAAACCTAAAGAAACTATTAATGTATTCATATAAAACCAAAGGTCTTACAATTGACTTCATGGGGAAGCTTATTTTGAAAGCTTCTAGGTTTCTTTTAGTTCTTGAGGTCAAAAATTGAATGACCTGAGAGATATAGATTCCTTGTAGGGCTCTGGAACACTTGCTATATGGATTTTATAAACATCAAAGATGTTAGAGAAGTTCATTTTTCCTCTTTTCTATTAGATCAAAAACATGGAACTCCTATGATTTTTGTTCCATCAAAATCCTACTGAAAAAAACATAAGTTTGGCTGCTTTGCACAGAAAGCTATCCTTTGGATAGATAAGGAGAAAATCTGAACTATGAGAACTCAGACATCTCTATAAAAAATAATATCAAAGATAGTGACACTGGTTGCTTTTGGGAGAGATATCTGAATATTAGAATTCAGAGTTGAAGGGGAATTCCTTTTCCTGTATACCATCTTGTGCCTTTTCAATAATGCCCTGTAACCTACATTACCTGTTCAAAATACACAAACAAAAACATGTTAACACCTACATTGAATCACATAGTTTCAGAAACGCTTTTTTTTCACACCTCCCATCTTTCTATTCATTTTACTTTTTTTGCGTTGATAGCAGAGGAGTATTTAGTTTGTAATCAGTTGTATATCTTATTAAAATTCCACCAAAAGATGTAATTTTAATTTTAGTTTCTGTTCTTTTCCTATTCTCTTTCCCTATGTCTCTTTTGCTATTTTTTTCTAAAATTGTTCTATTCCACGAGTATTTTCAAATAGCTAATAAGTGATTAGTACAATCTATCCTAAAATTCAAGAGATTGGAAATGATTTTCAAGGAGGCACTTCTGAGTGAATGTAAATAGTGTGGGAAAATGAAAGAAAAAGGTACATTCTAAAGAAGGTGATTTATTGCCAAGGTACAAATGTAAACAGAACGTGATCAGACTTGAGAAAAATATAGCTGCTATTTCCTAATACACAAATAGATTATTTGTTTTGATGCCATTCTACACATCTAAAATAACTAGCGTACCAAATGCACACTGTCATTCTTTACCACTCCCTCTAACTTTGTAAATACACAATTTTTTCCCTTCCATATAATTCTAAGTGGTTGGAAAAATTCAAGTAATAATTTCCTTTTCAAATATGTGCATTAGTATGTGATTAAATAAAAATGATAATGATATATTTTCAGGCTGAATATAATTAAGTTGATATTTGAAACTTACAAAAAGGAACAATGTGGTATATAGTTATCACCATTATTATTTTTGGTCATGTATTTAAAGCCTGCCAATGGGAATTTTTCTTCAAGCCAATTTTGCTAGAGCATGAAATCTTATGACTGCTTAGTTATTATGATGAAATTATTGTTGGTTTTATTTATACAGGAGCTGAAAATGTTCTAAAATAAAAGTGCTACCTTTTGCTCTTAGTATATTGTCGCTATGCAGTCAATATTAAAATCATCAATCAAGTTATCAACTACAGAGATAATGTCAAAAATGATAATTTCTTGAAATAAATGTATAAGTTACTGAACATCTGCTTTAAAAATACCTACAAAATCCTAACATATTTACCTAAAATAAGAAAATTGTGTTAGTGTTTGCTGCATAACAAATCACAGTGGCTTAATTATTAGAGCAGCTTAAAGCAGCAACCATTTATCTAGGTCATAATTCTGTAGGTCAGAAATTTGTTCCAGGCTGAGTTAGGGGGTTCTTGGTTCCTCTAGTCTGGGCCAGACTCTGCTGATTGTGGTCAGGCATGCTCGTAAGTTTATGGTCTACTGATCAGTTGCAGATGGTTGGTCTAAGATGATTTAGCTGAGATGCCATATGTTTTCCTCATATGGTCTCTATTCATCAGAAAACTAAATGTGGAAGAGTTGGCAGAGGCCTCAAGAGCAAAAGGGAACAAGCTCCAATGTAGGAGTCTTTTTCAAGCAATTACCTGTGTCATATTTGCTACTGACCATTGGACATATCATGTCCCATGTCAAAGACGAGAATCAGAGTAGATGGAGACTACTGAAGGAATGGATACAGAAAGATGAGAACACAATGGAAATCGAGACTACCCTAATCTACCACAGTTGTAAAATTCATACAATTACCAAACATTGTAGCTGTCTTTCTTTCATTTCTCCTTCCTCCCTTCCTCCCCTTCTTCTTTCCTTCCTTCCTCCCTTCCTACCTTCCTTCCTCCCTTCCTTCCTTCCTTCCTTCCTTCCTTCCTTCCTTCCTTCCTTATTTTCTTCCTTTTTTCTTTCTTTAATTTTATTTTCTGGTTTCACATAGCTTTATTTGACTGCTTTACTGATCTAACCCTAGCATTCGATTTCACATGTAAATTTTTTAAAGATTTATTTATTTATTTAAGAGAGAGTGTGTATACATGAGTGGGGTGGGGGGGAGAGGGAGAGGGAGAAAAAAATCTCATGCAGACTCCCCGCTGAGAACAGAGCCCGTCTCTGGACTCTATCCTACGACCCAACCCGAGATACGACCTGAGCAGAAATCAAGAGTCGGACACTTAGCTTACTGAGCCACCCAAACACCCCTCATATGTACATTTTTATTTCCCTTGTATTTAGAATACTAAGATTTCGGCCAATGAAACTTATTTCTTCTTTCTCTTCTTAGTTGATTTTTATGTACAGCATTCGATTTATTCTCTGTACCAGTGAATGACTTACGCTGAACAAGTTCTTTACACATGACATGGGTACAAGCATGACTTTTCCCAAAACAGCATGTGAGAAATAAATCCTGTAACTATCTCCCACTGGGAACCATTAAGCTGCTATAACAGTAGTTCAAGTCAGATTTCTCGCCCGTAATATTAAAGATCACCCTCCATTCCCTGAGGAATATCTTAAGTTTGGTACTATCTCTCACTTGGCAACCGTAAGTAGCAGCTCTTAGCAAAAATATTTTAAAAGGCACTCTCCAATATACCCTATCCTCCCATTACCACGTGGACTATAGCTCTTATCGCAAACTGTGTCAACACATAATTAACCTACTGAATGGTAAGTGCAGGAAGGAAATACAGTGAAATATAGTAAAAACTCAGACATTTTAATAAAAGTATACTGTATTTCTAAACACTGAAGTAGAAAAAAAAAAAGAAGCAAGAGAAACCTCAAACTAGATTTATCCAAAAGAACATTAAAAAGATCATGCCTTGGGGTGCCCCACTGGCTCAGTCACTAGAGGGTGTTAGTCTTGATCTCAGTGTCTCAAGTTCGAACCCCATGTGTGGCATAGGATTTACTTAAAAAAAAAAAAAAGATTATGACTTATCAGAAAATTATTTTTATGGTTTCAACATCAAACAATTAATGCCAAATAACTAAGCACTAAATTTCAATTACTCTGGTTTTTATATAAATCCCAAGTTCTGTGCCATTAGTGAAACTGTGGGTATGGAAGAAATGATACTGCTGATTCATTAATTTTCTTCATTGTTCCTGAGAGATATACTTATATTTATGGGAGGAAATAATGCTAAGATATTCATAGTGTGTAGAATACTTCAATTGATTTTCCACAAAGGTGCCAAGCCAATTCAATGAGAAAAGGATAGGTTTTTTTTTTTTTTTTTTCAACAAATGGTGTTAGGGAGGCTGGATAAACTCACATGAAAAGATTAATTTAGCACTTATTCATATGACAATTTTTTTAATTCAAAGTGGCTCATACTCTAACGTGTAATATCTAAAACGATAAAACTATCAGAAGAAAATCTAGGAAAAATCTTTGTTACCTGAGTTAGGTGAAAAGTTCTGAGCTAATAGTACCAAGAGCAAAATCCATATTAAAAAAAAAGATAAATAAGAATTTTTCAAAATTAAAAAGAAAACAAATATTGCATATCAAAAGACACCATTAAAAATTAAAGTACTGAGATAAAATATTTGCAAGTTATATTTCTCTTAATTTTCTTAATATGTAGAGAAAGCTTACAATTATAAGACAGATTCCAAATAAAAATGAGGCAAAAATTGAAATATACATTTCATCAAAAAAAATATATATAAATGGTTTGTAGTCACATGGAAGGAAACTTTTATTCAATATTATTAATTATCAGAGGAATGTAAATAAACCACAATAAGATATCACTAGATACCACTTCTTCCCATTAGAATAGATATAATAAAAATGACAGACAACAGGAACAGTTGACAAGTATATTTGGGAACCTGGAGACCTCTAACACTGCTGGCCTGAATGTAAACTGGTAGAATCACTGTGAAAAACTGTATGACAGTTTCTTTAAAAAATAATAATAAGTGTAACATGAAAAAGTGATTCCATTCCTAGAAATATTTCTAAGAGAATGAAAACATATGTCCACATAAAGACTTGTACTTGACTCAGCAGCATTATTTATAATAGTCAAAAAGTGGAAAAAATCCAATGTTTTATCAAGTGGTGAATGGTTAAACAGAATATGGTACATGCAACCAATAAAATACTATTTAGCAACATAAGTGGAATGGGTTACTGATGCTGCAACAATTATGGAGCTCAAAAATATTATGCTACTTACAAGAAAGCAGATCAAAAGACCATATATTGTAGGAGTCCACTTATACTAAATGGCCAGAAAAGGCAAATCTATAGAGGTAAATAAGTGATTGCTTAGGATTAGGTTGAGATTAAAGATTGATTGACTGCAAATTGGTTCCAGGGATCATATTGGGTGATTTGAATGTTTGTTTTTTTTTTTTTTAAAGATTTTATTTATTTATTTGACAGAGAGAGAGAGGCAGCCAGCGAGAGAGGGAACACAGCAGGGGGAGTGGGAGAGGAAGAAGCAGGATCCCAGCAGAGGAGCCTGATGTGGGGCTCCATCCCAGGACTCCAGAATCACACTCTGAGCCAAAGGCAGACGCTTAACAACTGAGCCACCCAGGCGCCCTATATTTGAATGTTTTATTAAAGATTTTATTTTTAAGTAATCTCCACACCCAATGTAGGGCTTGAATTTACAATCCCAATATCAAGACTTACAAACTCTAAGGACTGAGTTAGCCAGGTGCCCCTGATTTAAATATTTTAAAATAGGATTGTGGTGATGGTTCCATAACCGTACAAATTTATCACAACTCATTGGATTGTACATTTAAAGTGAGTGAATTTTATGGATTGTAAATTGTAATTCAATAAAGGTGCTAAAAATAAAGGACATTGGGGATTGTGAGGATTTTTTCAAAATGCAGCTGTCAAGGAAATGAGAATTGGCATAGGCATATATGTTATTGATCTGATATTAGTAGGAAAATAAATCTTTTCTCCTCTAAAACCAGCCATGGTTCATACCATGTATAATAGCAATAAGAATAACTTCTTTTTTCCTTTCGTAATGTCATTTTGGCATGAGTATTTTAACCTTCCCTATCTTTCTACCGTTCTGTAAATATAAAAATGTTCTGTTTCATATATACTGATTAGGCACTTCTAGTATCAGGGAACTTTCTGTATTTTCATGCAGATGACTCTATGTTTCCACTATACCAGGTATTAAAGGTTGACTTTATACTGTAACTTCTGCCCTAGTTACCATTTTGCCCTTGAAACCAAGCAGACCTAGTTGGAGGCTTATTCAACACAAAGACAGATAAATTAATAGTGCTTATTGTCTCAGGTAAGCTTTCCCTAAGTTCTCCATTACAGTCTTGGAACTTTCTAAGCATGCAGTATTCCTTTAATCTTTTTGAGTATTTTAAATATTCAGTATTTCAATTTTTTTTGAATATTTTGTCTTTTTGAATATTCCTGTTCATTATACTTTGGGTTGTTTTTGTTTTCTTTGGGCAGTCATTTCTTACTTTAATTATATAGAGTTTACAGTGTAACAGAAATCTTGTTTATACTCATGCATGATGCTATTTGGACAGGTCTTCATCACCCAGGACTTGTAGATCTTAGTTAAGCAACAATAAAGAAATTTGGTATCCTAGGGGCACCTGGGTGGCTCAGTCTGTTAAGTGTCTGCCTTCAGCTCAGGTCATGATCTCAGGGTCCTGGGATCTAGCCCTGCATTGGGCTCCCTGCTCAGATGAGAGCCTGCTTTTCCCTCTCCCTGTGTGGCTCCCCCTGCTTGTGTGCTCGCTCTCTCTCTCTCTCTCTCTTAAATGAATAAATAAAAAGTAAAAAAAAAAAATTGGTATCCTAAAATTTGTTATTTTATAATGTAATGATATTCAATATCCCTTAAAACTTTGCTCTAATCATCTTTTTATTGCAAATGGAATGAAATTTGCTTGGCCATTTATCAGAAATTATGCTTATCTTTTGGTTCCCTTGATAATTACGCTAGCCTTAAAAGGATTATTCAACATGTAGAGCCCCCAGACATCTCAAAGGAGAGTAGGTTTGTCTATTATCCTATTCAACTAAAAACTCAGTATTTCCACTCTAGAATAGAGCAAGTAGAATGAGGCTCTATCTTCGTATTATGTTGTTCACTTTTATGTCTTTATTTTGTTGTTGTTTTATGATGAGGCAAAATTATCCACCTCTCCCTACTTCAAGATTTTATTACTTTCAAGAGGAGTCTTGGGATTAAGGAGGCTTAGCCCTCCTGACACAAGGCTGAGTGGATAATATTCCTAAATAAGGAACATGACCTTTACTTGCCCACTGCCTTCATATTCTTTTATTTCTAAATTTAACCTTATCCAAGATTTGTTGTTTTGGGCTCACAACCTCAGGAGTTTCCCAGGTAAAATCTGAAAATGATCCCATACACAGAGAGCAAGGAGAGACCTAAGAAAGAGGCAAGCCGCTCCAGATTGCTAGCTGGCAGTTTTCAAAAGCAAAGCAACGTACAGAAGAGGCTCGTTTCCCTTGGCTACAAGAGTGGATCTTGCACCGCTGGCTCGTCAGAATCTAAAGTTTATACAGAGGCCTTACCTGGATTTAGTCACATATATCCTCAGATGGTCGCGGTAACACCCGGCTCTCTCAAGGTCGTGTTGGCTCTCTCAAGGTCATGTTTTTCATGTTTTTCAGAACTGCATTTTTGAAAAATTGTGGAAACTGTGGGCATAACGCACATTCCAAGGACAGAGAGGAGGCGAGGTTAACCGCAGACTGCAGGTCTGGCTCCCAATAAAACCAGAAGTCTCGGTCTCTCTGACCTCCTCCAACAGCTGTTTGTAGGTTTCTGTAGCCTGGAGTCACATTGCAATTGTTTAATTGTTTCATTAGGAGTCAGCCTGAGTCCAGGAGCAAAGAAGTAACATACATAACTGAAGACCAAATTGATGTAGGTTTCTTGGTATGTATGTTTGACCTCTTACACAGATGCTCAGAAAGAAATCTGGAACTAACAGAGGCTTTTAGAAATAGCATAAACTCTTCATTTCTTTTCGCCTTTTTTTTCTCTCAACTTGTGTGTGCTTTTGAAAAATATGATTTCTTCCTTTCTGATTGTTCTATGGCAGACATTTGACCATAAAATCTAATGTCACAACACACACTAAAATATGTCCTTTGTTTAGGTATTTTTTTAAAGAGGGAAATGGTAAAGACAATAATGTTGCCAACCCAATTTTTAAAAATGGACTATAAAAATACATATAGAAAGGAAGAGATTAAAATTATTAAAAATGGAAGACAGGATATTGATATAAAACATATTTTAGAATTATACATTAAATATGATTATATTAGTACATCTAATTTTGAGTATTATAAATACTTCTAGAGGATCTGATACCAGAGATATATTGTAAAAGCCACTAATTAGGAAATAAGTAGATTTTGTTTTGAAATAAGTAGATTTTGTTTTAAAATCAATGTAATACCTATAAGGGAGCAGTGGTTGTTAAACTAAGCAATTTTTCAGAAACAAGGATGTATTTATTCAAGAAAAATAGGTTCTATATACATTTTATAGAAAAGACATAAAATACATTTTAATTTAAGTTTTAAAATCTCAAATGTTTGTTAGGTTACAAAATTTGAATCTTTTAAATATATGATACATGTAACATATAAGCAACCAGAAATTTAAAGGTATTAAATACAGACATATTTAGATTTGGGGATTTATGATATACTCCTAAGCTTTTAACATGTGCTTGAATTTCTAGAGTGCATATTCTCTGATGACAGTAAAATTTAATGTATTTATATGCTTATTTTATGATTTGTTTACAATTAATTTGTTATTAATGTTACTATTTTTACCATGAAGTTGACACCCAGGTAGATAATTATATCACAGAGTACCAAAATATTTTTGTCACTTAAATTTTCTTTATAAAAAGAACTATTAAATTGGACTCTTCTTCCAAGTAGATTAAAAAATAAGCAACTTCTTTTTGAGATTTTATTTTTAAGTAATCTCTACACACAACATGGGGCTTGGACTCACAACCCCAAGATCAAGAGTCACATGTTCTACTAACTGAGTGAGCCAGGTGACCCCAAAATAAACAATTATTGATTTTGCAGTCACTCTAGTGTATAGTGATGTGATGTACTCACGAATTTTCCATAACACAAGTCCTAGACCTGGACTAGACTAGGTTTACAGAAGCTTCAAGCCTGAATATGTAAATCTTTCTACCTACCCAAATCGTATTCATCTTTTAGCACCTTGTTTAAAACAACCTATATTTTGTAGTCTTTCCAAACCACTCAGGACATATTACTATTACTCACATTTCTTGTGTTGCTCACTTTCACATATTCAGTAATAGCCATGACTGTTCCTAAAAGTTTTTCCTATTACGGGGAGTAGAAGTTTGTACGAAGGTGAGAGTTGGGATTCTACTGATTGATGGCAGCCCACAGGCTAAGGAGAAGTTATTGAAAGTAAATAGATAATTCAGTTTGGGCAGGTGTCATTTTGAGAAAAAAAGAATGACATCAGAGTGAGATCCACTGAGAGTGAATCATGGTCCTGAATCCTGATACTGATTGTCAGTGTAACCTTGAGCAAAAGATACTTCTTCGCTGAGCCTCAGTTATATCATCCATAAAATGGCAATAAAAATGGCAATAAAAATATCTTCTTACATTATTGCTGTGACACTTAAATGAAATAATATTTAATGTCAACACACACATGGTCTTTAAAAATTAGTTCCTTCCATATAGATTGATCCCATGTGCATTGCTAGTCAAGACAGTGAGAAAATTACTGAAGTGGGTATCATCTCTATCTGTTTGCAGCTCTGCTGAATCTGAAATTCATTGCTTCATGACAAAGCTTTCTGCTACTTTTCCTTTTTAAATGATACATTTATTTCTTTTCCTAATGGAGATGTATTTATAATCTTGGGACAAAACAGCATTTAATTGTAAGAATACTTAGTTAATATATAGTTGATGGCGAAATAGGTAGTTGCTGTAAATTCCTGAGGGCTGGAGGCTTTTTCTTTTGTCTCCAGAGATGATAATGTTTACTATTTTGCACTCAACATTGACCCCAACACAAAATAATGCACATTGCAGAATTCAACAATCATTTGTTCAATGGATTATTAAAATATCAGTCCATGAGGTAAAAATATTATTTCTTAATAATCTAGATTTTTTCCCATCATTTGTATCAAGAACTATAGAACTGCTATATTCAGATTTTGTATTCGTTAGGCAATAAAGAAATATTAAAGGCAAACATTAGAGTTTAGTGGTTATTAAAATGATTTCTGGAGTTCAGCCACCATGACTCAAATCCTGACTCCACTGATTACTATGTTTATGATCATTATATGTTATTTAACTTCCCTATGACTTTGTTTTCTCATTTCTGAACTGAAGAAAATAATATTATCACTTTCACACTATGAAAATATAAGTGAAATATTTAGCCCTACATCTGACATCTAGTAAATGCTCAGTAAATATTAATCCATTTATTAGTACTAATAGTTGTAGTGTTTATTATTACTATTGGATGAGTCGCTGAGTCTCTTATTTCATACTCTGCAGTAGTAGTTTTGTCCCAGTTATTTCAAACAATCAGTTTACCCTGGTTGATCTGGGTATTCTACCTTAATCTGAATCCCAAAATATTGGACATCATAGTTCTGTAAATTTGTCTTCTTCTACCCCTTGTTATTGACATAATCGTTATCCTAGGATATCAGATGACAAGCTTACATTTTCTTAGACCCTCTGATTTCAGTTGCAGCTGAGAGGACAGATCCACATGGATGTGATCCACTTTCTTGTTCATGGTACATCCCTCAAGTGACCATGGCTTGTCTTTGCTTATAGCCCTCAGTCTCCTTTTACATTGAAAAGAATGGTGGGAGTCACTGTGCCTACATGTGTATGTATCTCAAAAGAGGGGTAGTCTAGAGCGATAAGAGAAAGGAGTTTCTGGCCTTTTGATTGGAAAATTCTTGGAGGTATTCTAGATAGATAGATAGATAGATCTCCAGAAATCCCAGTGGAATTAAGCCATGTTACTCACAGTGGCCACTTTGATGAGGCCTCTTTATTTACACTGCTTCTGGTGATCAACTTGTACATAAACTATGTACACATGGACCTTTGATTCATCCTCTGCTTTAAAGAAAATACAAGCAAGGATGAATAATCTCCAAGATTTAAAACTGAACACTCTGATTTTTTCTTTTCTCTGCTGTCTATATCTACAGTCTAATAAAGACCTCTAAGTTATTCCTCTACGATTTCTTATATTCTTTTTGTCTGTTTGAAATCATTTCAATTTAATAAGTACTACATGTGAAATGGCAAAAGAAAGATGAAAGAAATGTGATCTTTATCCTAGACATGCAAACTACCTGGTAGGCAACCTCATCTTTTGTTGTTTTAGGGTCAGAGAAGAATGAGGTAGGTTGTATTATTCTTCAAAATAATCACTGGCCTTTCCTATGCTTCTTTTCCTCTAGGAAGGTTATGCATCTTCGTTACACCACACATCACACTTAGCAATGTGTCTGTAACATTCTTTGGCCAAAGAAATATACACAGAAGTGATGTTCATCACTTCTGAGCAACAGTTATTGTTGTTTGAATGAGAATCTCCTGGTTTCTCTCTCCTTTCCCTCCCCTATGAGATTGGGAACGTCCCATCAGCCTGGTTGGATCCTAGATTACAGAAGCTGTGAAGTAAAGTTGACCAATGATTGTTGACCCACAACAGACATATCGGAGAGACAGAGATACTCGTTAAGAAATGAATTCAAACATCTAGGAAGGAAGGGTAAAAGTCTGAACCAAAACAATTACAGTAGTGGATAAAGATAAAATGATGATTTTAGTCGTATTTAGGAAGTCAAGTTGACTGAACTTGTTAACTCATTGAATATAGGTGTGAGGAAGACAATGCTTGAGTCCCTAGCCCATATTACATTGTATTTTATTTTTTCACATCCTTGCGATGAATTTTCCTTTGTCTTTCTGTTTCTTTCTTGCCAATAGAGTAATCTTCCTAGTGCACAATTTTGGTGATGTCATTCCTTTTCTAAACAGTCTCCAAGACTCCCCATTGCTAAAGAATTAAGCTCTATCTCCTTAGTCTTAATTGTCTGCCATTATTCTTTTTAATATTTATTTCCTACTTTTCAGGCCATTCTTTCCTTAAAGAAACTCTATTAGTTTTATTGTTCTTTCCACAAAAATGATTTTTGAGTTTCCAGTTACATGCCTTGTTTCAGTCATTGCTTTTGCTTTAGCACTAGTTTATCTCTAGTTACTTTACGTTTTGCTTACTTATTTTAGTCAGGATAGACTAGGTTCCTGTGTGGTAACATAAGACCCTAAATTCTCAGTGGCTTACAAATATAAAAGCTTTATTAACCTCTTGAACTGCGTGTTCATCCTAGGTAGGTAAGACTCCAGTGTTCTCTTCATTTAACAGCCCAGGGAGATGGATAAGCTTCAGTATGAAAAGCGTACAAACTTATATTTGTTCCTCAGTATTTTGTTTGAACACGATAATGTTCTTTCTATCCATATTTTGAAGCAAGTCATACAAACAAGACTAGAAAGTAGAAGTATATCCCTCCCCCAGGGTGAAGAAGCAAAAATCTATTTAAAAACATATAGCAATATAAGTTACCAAAGCATCACTTTCAATCTATTCCAGATCCCCTTGATTTCATTAGTCTAATCTTCTCCATCCCATCTTCAAATGTTATTTCTTTCTCAACTCTTGCCACCAATACTAATTATATAGTTTGTCTTATAATGTCCTCAGCAGGGGTCAACAGAGTTTGCTTAAAGGGACACAGTAAACATTTTCAGCTTCAAGTCATAGGTCCCTGTGGCAACTATTCAGATCTCCCATTGCAGTGCACAAGTAGTCATAGAAGATACGGAAAAAAATGGGTGAAACTGTGCTCCAGTAACAGTTTATTTACAAAAGTAGGTGTTGGTCTGCTGCAGTAGTTTGCAGATACCTTACTTAGAGCAAGACTCCCAAGCTTGCGTGTGCATTGGAATCATCTGAAGGGATGTTAAAACAGATTTTTGGATGCTACTTTTGGTGTTTCCAATTCAATAGGAATAGTGAAGGGCTTGAGAATTTGTCTTTTCATTAAGTTCCCAGGTGAAGCTTTTGCTAGTAGTCTGGAAATCACACACTGAAAACCATTGACCTATAGAACAAAGACAATGTTCTATATTTCAGTGACTTGTTATTTGTGATCCACAAATGAATTTAGGTAAATGAATACATGTTATTATAAAATTAAGAAATAAAAATGTTTATAATTATCATTTTGTTAGCATATTCCTTTCTTCGAAAAGCCAGGTGACTACGTTGACCAGAGAATGTCCTGAATAAAATTTTCCTGGCTACACAAGTGCATTACGATGAAGTTAGCTTTCACCTTTTTATAACAATACAGCATACAGTGCTGTGAATATTACACTTTTCCATAGCTCCTTCACATGATGGACAGGTAACAAAATTGTTTTGTTTGTAAAGTCTCCCCAAGCTATTTCAACTTGTCATGACACACAAAGCTTGGCTACACCAAATGCATCAACCCATTTGTATTACTTCGGTGGAACAAAAAGATTTCAGAAAGACACATTAATTTTATTCTTATTCAACAGTGACATTGAAAAGACATTCTTATTTGTGCAGTTGTTTCAGCTACCAAGCCTGCTCGTTTTATACATATTTTTAAAACTGCGGAGATTCTGTGCTCTTGAGATTTTTGACATACTTAGTTTAAATGATTACCTCAAATATTGCTGCACTCTTGATGTATAAATAATAAAGTGACTTAGCTTCTTGGAGAGAAAATAAATGATTCCCATGAACTTGTTTAAGCAAATTTCAGTACTTAGTACTTCAATAGTGAAATTGTCAGAGGAGGTCAAGAAGAGGACGTGACCTCCAGTTGACCCGCAAGCCCGACCCAGGCAATCAAAGGCTCCTTATCGCCTCCCCTGTCCTTGAAACGTACATTAGGTGCACGGCTCCCATACTAGGAGCCACTTCAAGGACTTGAGAGAGTAATGTGTTATTGAGAGCATCTGGACTACATACATGACTGAACCCCATTAAGACCTCCATGGAAGCTTTTAAGATTCTAGAGAGCAGGTGCCGAGATCGACTAGTCTTGTAAGTTCCCTTGCTTATTAAAACTGCCACCTATCCATCTGGAGCAGCTTGACTCTTTCTGGGGTCTCTCCTTAGCCTCAGCGTATAGGGCCAGTAATGAGTTTCACCCACAGGAATTCCCGAGGTTGTGAATCAACAGAAATGTGAAGGAACATCACCATGCTTTACATAAAGCATGCATGGGGTTTTGGAATTTGGGAAGAAGTTAGGAGTATTGTTTCCAATAGTGTTACGTTTCATTATAAGATTTTAAAAAAATATTTTATTTATTTGACAGAGAAGAGAGAAAGAACCAGCAGGGGGAGCGGTAGAGGGAGAGGGGGAAGCAAGCTGCCCACTGAACAGGGAGCCCAATGCAGGGCTGGATCCCAGGACCCTGGGATCATGACCTGAGCCGAAGGCAGACACTTAACCAACTGAGACACTCAGGTGCCCCTATTATAAGATTTTAAATATCATTGTAATATTCTCTAGAGTTGCAAGTAATCACTAATAGATTCCCTAGCAGAAATTAATGTTAATTACAAAAATCTTACAATATATGAACATGCAAAATTAAAGAAACTAGATTACCATATAGCCTGACATACTTTAGTTCCTTATAGAATCTGGACCATGTTCAGTCAGCAGAGAAACAGGTAAATGGATTAGTACAAATTTCTTGGCTAAGGTCACCCACCAACTAGCGGCTTATTCTTGTTCAGACAACGTTTAGAGAAAGAGACAACTTCCTCTGGGAACGGACTTTATTTTCCTGTTCCACAAGATAAAAGAAACAAGCTACGTAGTGGCGTGAAAACCAGGTCCCAAGCCTTTGCCTCCCAGTTCTCTGATGTTCAACAGTCCTCGAGCCTTGAAATAGCAAAGCTCCAGGTGCAAACTAACCCAGGTGCTCTCACTTTCCCAGCGCCCACGCTTCACCCTCCACGAAGCTCCTTTAATGAGTGTCCTGAGAGCTATGGAGCCTTTCCGTTCATTCACAGCATTATACAATGAACGCTAGGGGGGAAAAAGAACAAACAAGATACATTTCAAATACAGGATTCAATTACTTTTCACAACTCGGTGATGTGTCAAAGGCACGCTGTGTTTTGTTTTGAGGGCGGGGACATGACTGGGAGGGAATCCTGGGCCCCCATTGGCTGGCCGCTCGCCGCTGCAGTTGAGCTCCAGCCGCTCCGCGAGCATTATTGATCTGAAGGGTAAACGTGGAGGGAGCCACACAGAGGGGTCCAGGCGTTTCTGAGAAGAGACGCAGACCTCTTCCAGGAAGAAAGTGGCGTCTGCTGGCTGCCCGGCTTGGAGAATCTTCTGTGAATGAAAGGGGACAAAATGCAAAGCAGTTTGTTGCTACAGTGATTTAGAAGAGAAAAGAGAGAGAGAGGGAGAGGAGAGAGGGAGAAAGAAAAGGGTCTCACCTTCGGTGCAAGGCTGGGTTGTTGCATCCTGCTGCTGCTGTTTCTGCTTCTGCTCCTGCAGCTGCCGGTTCTGCCATCAGGTAAGGCTTCTCCCCCCGCTTTTTCCTTTAATCGGGATTGCATCGTGTGTGATCGCTTCAGGATATACGCACAGAAATTCATACATGATTAATAAAGTGTTGCCTAGCGTAGTCAGAAGCTGAACGAGGCTGCACACAGATCTGGCATCTGAATTAGGAACTGGTGCGTGGTTCTGCTTTGGGAAACTTCAGTTAAGTTCTAAACAAGTCTCGTCTTCAGAGCGAAAGGTTAAATTAAAAGGGGAGGGAGAGAAATGTTTTAACCACTAATGTACCTTACTTAGCATGGCTGAATTTTCCAATGAAAATAATTATTTACGGTAGGTATTCAACTGGTTATTTTATAAAGGGCTTTGTTGATCTATTTTTATGACAAAATAATGCTTTGTTTTCAAAAAGCTTCTGTAAATACCCTTCTCCACTCTCATTATTTTTTTGTCCCCACATCCTTCTCCACTGATATTTATTAAGGTATGTATATTTAAAAACTTCATTCTTCACTAAAGAAAACTGTAAAGCAATTTAAATGACTTAATAGCTAGTCCTGTATACAGCTGACTTCCCTACCACAAAACTAGTTTGAGACAAGTGGAAGAGGTACAGATTACCAGATCTGCTGTGGGTTATATAATATGTATTTTAAAAATATCTTAAAGGTATTAATCATTTGGTGATATATTGGAAAAGTAAGACACATGTGCAATACAGGACACACTAGCAAATCATTTTTTCCAGAGACCTTCAGTATTTTATAAATATTTTCTCCCTTTTAAGCATCATTCTTTCTACATGGAAGTCACAGTGACTTCAGAACCTCTGTAGTTCAGACTGCTTGATGCCTCCTATAGACATATTTCTCCGTACTCTCTGGAGTGAGAACTGACACACTTTGGGGTGATTCTGTGACCATTTCATGATTCTCAGTTTCTCATTAGGTATTTTGAAACTCATTCACAAACTGCTCAGCTAGAATATTGCCTTACATACTGGGGGGGGGGGCATTAAAAAGAGAAGGTTGTGAAAATGTGTTTACAGCTCTCAGTTACCCTATACATGACCAAAACATGAAAACCCAGCCATGTCAAGCAGGTATCTGTTTGCTTGGTCTTTTCAGCATACCTGATTGGTTTTCAGATTTATAAAATTCAGACGCACGGCTGTCCAGAAATATTGAATCTCTTCATTCAGTGGGATCATTTATTCATTAAGTTATTCTAAGCAGTTTGAGAATCACTTTAATTTATATGTCTTCGTTAATATTTCTAGGAAGGAAATTAACTGAATAGGTTTTTCTTATAAATATTTCCATGATTTCAGCAGCAGGTCTCTTCCGAATTGAAAGGCATATGGTTACTCTTCCCAAGCCATAAGCAGTTGATTGATGAGTTGTTTTGGAATGCTCAAGAACCTAGCCACACACAAAGTAGAAGCTTCCATTTAACTAATTTCACTAACCTGCACATTAGCTTGTTCAGTGACAAGATCTAGGGACGGTTCCTCCACCTGCTATAGAAACTAGTGAAGCAAAAAGAGGTTTCACGTCAACTTGAAAATCCAATTCCAGAATATATTTTCTCCATTATTAATAGCTCTCACTTCAAAGACTAACTTCCTAGTTTAATCCTGGAATTGTTTAGCACCTTCCCATTAAAAAAAAAAAAATTGCATTTTCTTTTCTGTTGAGTTCAGCAAATCTCCAGTTTCTGGATTCTTAACTTCTGCTGTGTACCATTTTCAAGCAGTAGGGGGGAGTTTTCAAGCCAAGAATGATTTTTTTTCCTACTGGACCTTATTCCTTCCAATGATCTGCTTAGTGTTGTGATCATTTTAGATAATTCTCACAAAAAGAGCTGAATTATAATGGGAGGGAAGCGTCATTTGTTTTACATGTGGGATAATGCATATTAAGATTCTTATCACAGCAAAACCAGTGCTTAGCTTATGGGGAAAAAAAATCCCTGCTAATGCTTCACATGACATACTTACACCTCAGTATGACTGCGTCCTTTAAGGATGGAGCAAAAACTCATCTTCTTAGATTGAGCATCTTTTGCGTCTGGTATTTTCGCAGAACATATTTCATGTCATAGGCTGTGATATTGATTGAAATCAATCTTTTATCATTTTGTGGTTAATAAGAATATCTGTCACTCTTACCTCTTAGAGCATTGTGATGAACATCAAATCACTCTTGCTGATGGAACAGTACTGCAAATAGTCTGCTGAAACTGTTCTTACATGAAATGTGAAATATTACTGTGTTTTCACACCTATGCCATTTAGATGTCATATCATTAAATCTGCCAAACAATTGTGATAGGAAGATGCATACAGTGATGGTTCTCTTCAAAAGTGAGCCATGTTTTCATGTAAAAATATCAAATCTAAGGACTGTGTAATAAAATGACTTAAGTAGACTGTTATAAATGTCTTCATACTTCCAAAGGAAAAGTGTGGTTACAGATGTCTCATTTAAGGTAAGGTATCATTTCTTTAGTCTCTTAACAAAGCTGTTTTTAAAGTAATTATGTCCTGTATTACCATGTCAGTGTTACCACATCAAAAGATAGCATTTTGCACCAATTCATGATTTATATATATATACAAATATTTATAATATATATTGTATTTAGATTTATACTTACATTTATATTTGACTGTAAGTGGATATTATTTTATCTTTCTTGTTTAACAAATATTTTATTTTTATGAATTGGCTCAATTTGTATCAAGAAAAATCAAATAAATAAGGAATGAAGATTTGTGATTTTACCGGGAACTTTCCTTTCACTTTGCTAATACATGGTAATTGAGCAATTTACACTCTTATGGCTCTTAAAAGCATTTTAACTTTTGGCTTTAGGTAATTGAATTTTTTCTGAATTACTGTGCTGAAAGGGTGATATATCATTACCAAATTTTAAAAGGAAAGTATGTCCGCACATGCACGTGTGTGTGTCTGTGTATTTATTTGTGAATGTGAATAATTCCACCTGTGTTGAATATCAATAGTGGCGATTCAAAGTTATTTTTAAGCATCACATGCTAAGATGACTAATAATATGCAGTAAGTACATTTTTAGAAAAGACTAAGAAAATTATCAGTACTGTAAAATTGAATAACAGATGAACTTCACATAGTGTTTTTCTACTTTTTGTGTGATCCTGGTTAATGTTTTAAGAATTCACTTATTCAGTTATTGATTATCACTTAATTTAGTAAGCATTTGTTAAACTATTGGAAACAAGCCCTATATTTACTATTTTGTAAATTTAGCTTCATTCAGTTTTGTATCACTTTATCATATTAAGGGGTATTAAGGGGTATTAAGGGGTAAGTTAAATCTTCAGTATGTTTCAGTTGCTTTTTTCACTGAAAGGTTATGGTTTTCTTACATAGCCCTTGCTCTGTGAATGTCATTGAAGTCACTATTCTAGAAATGGATTTATATTACCTTGGATATAAGGGGTGTGCTATCTGAACAATAAAATTCTTCTTAAAATATGTATATCTCATGCATATAGGTATGAAGATTCTGGTGAGAGAAGGTGAGGTACCAATTTGTGCACAGATACCCAATGGAGAAAGACAGGACTCATGTATAAGCCCTAAATCTACATGTTCAGATAGCTGAATGATGCATACATACTTAGTTCCAAGTACCAAAGAAGTAAACATTAGGGCATAGGGCTTGCCCACAAAGTAGGATGCTGGTTACAAGCATGATTGATTATACTGGAAGTGTACCATGTATTTAGTAAGTTCTGTCACTTCTATTAACTAGAAAATTATAATATGCAAAAAATGTTTTTCTCCATGTAAAGATGAGAGTCTTGATTCATTGTCTGCATGATGATGTGGGAAGATCAAAACTTGGGAATCAGACAGTGGTATGAATCCAAATTTTGAGAATTATTCTGTGGGTACTTTGGGGTATACTTAGCTTTTTGATCCTTGGTTTCTTCTCTTGATTTAGTATAATATTACCACATAGAAAAACACTCACTAACAAGTCTTTCTGTTTTGAAATTTCCATGACTATAGCACTAGATTTGTAGAGATTAACTGCAGCCACAGCTGGCTGCCCCCCTCCCCCCAAACCAGGTTAGATGAAAACACGTAGTGGCCAGCAGTTGTTATATGCTGTAATTTACTTGTCATGGTGGGATGGAAGTGGTCCTCAGTCACTTAATAAAAATAATTCCACTTATTTTTGGCAAGAATGCTTTTAATTGATAGGCATGGGTATTTCCGGTAGTTTAAATAATCAGTGAAGTTTAGGTTGTGATGAAACTGTTTCCTCCATATTTCAAGAGGTTTAGAAGTCAAGCAAAAGGGGGAATAGGAGATCACTAAATAGAAAATATTGAGTCAAGGGAAATTTGTGGGATTATTACTTTTTTATAGAGATTTGAGCCTGTGAATAGATGAGATAGAAATCATTAAAAGAAAATGAATGATGGATCAAGATCTTAGAGTGTTGGAGGAGGTCATCAAAATGATGTGACCTCCTGTTGATCCTTGAGCTGGACCCTGGCAAACAAAGGCTCCTCATCTTCTCCCCATTCCTTGGAATGTGCATTCTGCCCACCATTCTCACACTAGGGGCAGTTTCAAGGGCATCAACTTGAGAAAGTAAGGTGTCATTGAGACCATTGAACTGAACATGTGATTGAATCCCATTAAGGCCTCTACATAAACTTTTAGGATTCTGGCAGGCAGGTGAAGAGATCAGCTCATCTCGTGGGCACCCACAACAAGTCTTGTACATAGGTTCTTCTACTTGTTAAATCCACCACCTACCAATCTATCTGTCTTTGCCCTCCATGTCTAGGAATTTCAAACCCAACCTGGAAAGCTCCGGAGTTTTTGAAACAATAGAGAGAAGATTAAAATTTACAATATCCAGGGCATAGATGCAAGATACATTTAGAAGATGTCATGAATTTTAACAATGTAAGTGAAATAGTATTCGAAAGCCAAATATGAAATAATTTTAGGTGACATTTCAACATTTATGAAAATAATATCTTGAATGTCAAAAAGGATTGTTAGGAAATAATCAACAAAGATGTATTAATTAATTTATCTAAAGTAATACTTTTAAATTTAATCAGAAGAGATCCAGATGCTTGGTAAATGTTGAGAATTAGAAGAAAATTAACATTAAAAGACTGCTCATGGGAAAAAATGGTATCATATATTTAAAATTATTTCTGAGGAGAGAATGTAGAAATACTTGAAGTAACAAGGAAATAACATTGTATTCAAAAGGAAATGTCCTCCTACAACTTTGTGAGTCAGTTTTTATTTCCATGAAGGGCAGCCATTACTCCAAGGGATGTGATTTCAGGACAATTTAAAAGCAAGATTGTACTGAAACTCTACTCTTCTTTAATTACTAGCAATAAGATAGTGAGTGAAAAGTGAAAAATAAGCTCTTGGCAGGGTTTTGTGTTATATTTTTACTTAGGCAAGAATGGGAAGCCAAGAATACTTTTCTGAAATAGAAGTGTCTCACAGTAAGACAGCTCATTATCTGAATCAATATCTGGTATTTGTTCTAAACTCCTACTAGAAGGTCACAACTATAAGATACTTACATAGAAGGAAGTCCAGTAGTAGAATTGTAGCTGTTGCAACCAGAACTAGAGTTGTGTCAAGTAGTCTAGCATATACAACATAATCCTGTATATACTAAATATAAACAATATAAATTTTAATTGCAGTATTAAAAAGACTGTTATTCTCTAATACATTCTAATCTCAATATTTCACATGTTTATTTAGCAAGGAATTTTATATGCCTGTCATCATATAACACCCATGATGATGAGAACAATGGTATAAATGAAAATATATGGCACATAATCTGTCCTAGTTCAGAAGTTTACACATACCTCCAGACAGCAATATTGTCATGTAGGTATTACTTTTAAAAAACAAAAATGTCAGGCATATTCAACATACAGAATCACACCACAAGAACACCAGCCCATCTCATAGATTTTTGGCTATGTTATAAACTTTGGACTCATTTTGGAGGGAAATTTGGCAGCATCCATCAAAATTCAAAACCTGGCAGTTCTAATGCTTGCCATTATCTTCTGCAGAAATATTTTCATGTGCTTGTCATTGTCTTCTGAGTTTATTATTTCTCACTGACTGCTTTTTCTCATTCTCCTCTGCTGGGTTCTCTTGTCTTCAGCTGCATAAATAGAAACTATTGGGCTATCCCTGGACCCAGGCCTAGGCCCTGCTCACCTCTCTAGGAACTTATTGAAGAGGTAATCCCATCCAGTAGTATAGGTTTTAGTGCCATTTGAATGCTTCTTTCCAAATCTGTCTTTTGTCTCCAATCTTTGTGCTGAGCATCAGACCCTGATCTCCAAATGCATACTCAGTATTTCTACTCGCACATCTGTATTAGGCCTCCTGGGCTGCCAGAACTAAATATCATAGACTGGGTAGCTTAAGCAACAGAAACTTCTTTTCTGACAATTCGGGAGGGAGGCTGTAAGCCCAAGATTAAAGTGCTGGCTGATTGGGTTCTTGGTGAGAGCTTTCTTCCTGGCTTGTAGATGGCTTTCTTTTCACTGTGTCCTCATGTGACTTCTTGGTGCTCCTGCGGAGAGACCATGGGAGTAAGCTATCTGTTCTCTCTTCTCATAAGGGCACTGATCCCATCATGAGGACCTCACCCTTATGCCCTCATCTAACCCTACTTACTTCCCTGTGGTCCCACCTCCAAATACCATCATATTGGGAGTTAGCAATTCAATGTATGTGCCCCCTCCCCCCCAGGAAACACATGCAGTCCATAAGAACATCTAACAATCATATTAACTGTAACTTGTTTAAAACCAAGCTGTTAATTTCTACCCCTTCTCATCACAACCTAAATATATTAATTTTCCTAATCTGCTGCATCTCAGTAAATTATGTAATGATTCATTTAATTTCTTAAGAATTTAGCGTCAACTCTGAGGCCCTGCTTTTCAACTCTCTTCTCCCCACAGTCAGTGCCAATATTAAATCTACTGGCTTCCTGGTCTTACTGTCGTCTTAAGTACATCTTTAGTCCAGTCACTTCTACCTCTACCAGTTACCTTTAATCCAACCACTATTGTCCCAGTTTCCAAACAGGTCTTTCAGCTTCTACTTTTATCCCCTACCCCTACACTAATTCATTGCACAGTAGTCAGATGTAAACCCTTCAATATCACTATCAAAGTACTTTCCATGGTTTAAAGACTATCTGGCTTAACCCTTCTATTTTCTTTCTCATTATGCTGCATTTGTCCTTGCCACAGGGACTTTGCACTCACCCAATTTATCCTTTCCTATAGATAGATCTTGGTTTAAATATCCATACTTCAGAGCTACATTCTCTAATCACTGTCTGTAAATAGCATTTCCTTCCCCAGAAGAAATATTTTCACCTTTATCCACATTTAATTTTCTTTAAATAGGACTTGCTTCAGCTTACATGATATTGCATTATATTGTCTGTCTTCCCAAATAAAATGCAGACCACATGAGGGGAGCCATATAATAGTGCCTGGCACTTAGGAGCTCTCCATAAGTGTTTGGGGGAATGAATAAATTAATAAATGAAAGAATGGATATGGGCACATAAATTTACTTGAACATACACATGCATATAAATGGAGTTTGAATGATTTACATGATGATATGTTAAGAGTGGTAATCTTCAAGGAAGAGAGTGAGACATACTTGTGAATTATGTGACTTTCTATAGTAATATATTCATGCATACAGCTTGGTCTGCAAATATAATAATCACTAACTAGTCATGCCATTTGTGCTAGTATTCAGTATTCAGTACTGAAAGAGTGTTGTTAAGATTATTAAGGGAATAAAAAATATAATTTGAGTGTCAGCCTACCAAAAAAAATGGTTTTAAAGTTAAGACAGGATAATTTGGACAAGTAGTAGTTATCTTTTCAACAAAAATTCAATACTATCTCACTGTGTATAATGTCCCTGATTCCCCATGGTGTCCACAATTAAAATAAACCTCCCAGGATACACTAAAAAGGGGGGAAAAGGCCTTTAAAGATTTGCCTTAATTGGGTCTGAGATTCAGTTTTGTTATCTGGAGAGAACAGAAGAGAATCAGTATTAACACCTGGACTCGTGTCTATGCAAAGTCCAGAGCTCCTAAAGTAACAATTAAATGGCTTAATCTTAAAACCCTCCAAGGTTTAATTCAGTAGCTCTCTTCAGAAGGGCATTGCTAATTCTTCCTGAATCGCTGCTGCTTCTAACTGCACTGCCTTAATTTGAACAGTATTCAAAATTCCATTCTCCCTAATGGAGTTAATTGCATTATGAAAGTCAGTTTAGAGTGGAAACTTATTTCCTCTTGTGGAGTATCTCTCTACAGAGTCCTTTCTTTTCCTTTCAACTTGACACATATCCACATTTATAAAGGATAATCTCACAAATGCAGTGTGCCCTGTTTAAACCAAGTTTCAAAGAATATTCTTTAAAATATTTATATACATACCAAAGCATGTTAGCTGTCCAAAGTGCCTACAATTTTGTACATGCTCCGGCTGTCTGATCTAATAGACTCCAAGTCCTTGGAACATTAACAAATCTCTGAGCTTTTAAACAGGCTGTGACCTATTCATTTAGAGGGCTACTTCAATAAATGGAGGCTCACTTAGGTTAATGACAGATCATGCAGCTGTTTGATTTGCAGTGAGCTAAGTTGTCCATTATCCCCTAACATTCATGTGGGTCATGTTATCACAACCAAATAATGAGTCAGTCCCCTTCCCTTGTTCCTGTAGATTTCCAAGTCATTGCAGGAAATCTTAGTGTGCAAGTCCATGAAGGTTTATGCCTTATAACTACAGATGAATTATTTTTGCCAAGAGTATGGAATTTCAGCTAAGGGTCAATTTCCTCATGAGAATATCAGCTGCTTGTTCAAGAGTTCATCTGCATATCTTCTGGAACAGAAAGACGGACATTCTCTTTGTTTCTCCCTACCCTCAACTAAGCATCCCTAAAGTTGTCTTCACATTTACCATCTTTCTTTGCTCCCTTGTGCACATATACACAGACACGCAGAAAGACATACAGAGAGACAAGACCGGGACATTGAATTAGTCTTTAACTTAAAAAAAAAAGTTACATCAATTATAAATATCGTATCAAGGAGCCAAAGATCTATTTTGTAATGCCAGCCATGGGGATTGCTTCCTTTATATATATCTGTTTTCTTTTAGTTCATTACGGTCTCTTTAGAAGCACATGTCCATCCTGAGAAATCTTGAAAGTTAAGGAAAATTCACTGGAAATATATTTTAAATGCTTTTCAAAGCATTTTCGTGATGCCCTCACGTTGCATGTTTATCACAGTGTATGCATGTGTGCACACAGACACAAATGTTAAAAGCAGCTTCTTCAGTAACATCTCTAAAGCTAGCTAAATGTTTCTGATAGAAGGCAATAAACCCTTTGGCATTAATCCTTCCTAAAAATGAAATACTTCTACACTATAGAGAAAGCTATATGAAATATGAATGACAGGAGAAAAACAACTTCATTTATTCTTGCTCTGTGATTTACAGCGTAGAGATGACAACCATGGGGGAGGTGAAGAATGGTGAATTCTTCTGTGTTTGATGCTAATTTTACAGCACTACAGAAAAAGAGAGCATTGTGCCATATTCTGGATCTCTAAGTGAATTTATTTAAAGATGGTCCATTAGTTCATGTCACCATGGAGAACTAGTAAATTATGAGTGTTTTTACAAATAGACTTGGGAAAACTTCCCCAGTATTGTAGATTCACAGAGAACTACCCTGAAAAATTATATTCTGCTTCCCTGTCACAAAGCTATGACTAATAACTTTAACACGGAGCCAGATATTTTCATTAATGGTTGCTTAACCAATTTTTGTAAATGCATTTACTCTTCCATTTTTTAATGCCAAGGAAAGTTTTAAACTCCATGAAAATAAGAGGATAATTTTAGGCTGAAGAGGTAGAGCCAAAATTCTCTTTACAAAAACAAACAAAAAATGTGCCTGCCTTTCTCTGGTAGAACTTAAAAGAAATTGTAAAAACACTACACAATGTATGAAGGCATTTTTTTTTTTTTTAACTTTTCCTTTGGCTTATTACTCTTTATTTAAAATGTATTTTAGAAAACAACAACAAAAGATTTTTATCAGGACAGAAATCAGTTTGAGTATTTTTGATGACTAATTACAAAAATATCAAGACTTCTCATAGTCTCTATGCCCCATCATTTATTTCTTGAAATATTTTCAACCTTATCTGATCCCATACTAAAAAAAATCCAGGTAGTTTAGCACTTCCAATTTTATTATGAGAATCCGTTTATAGTTTTGGGATGACCACTCACCTTATAATTTACCACTCTAGAGATGTCTGATTTCTGACTTACCATGTACCTTTGGCCTGTAAAGGCAAAGGATCATTGGTTAATACTTGATTCCAAGTTATTTACTTGACCTGAGCTGGTCCCTAGACTATTCTCAGCCTCCATAATGGTCAATGGCATTGAAGGACTCCCTTGTGAAAAGCTCTTATGGGACATGTCCTTTATGGACAACCTTGTATTTGACCCCACAGCCCTCCTCTCGAGCTCCACAACCTGTCCTCTTCCACATTCACAGAATTCATAGGACATTATTTCTTTGATGTTGCATATGGCTTTTTCTTAGCGACCTATGTATATTTAATAATTTCAGCCATCTGCCATTTAAAATACTTTTGAGATGACTTATTTAACATCTATCTCAGGTGACATGTTTACATTTTAAAAGAAGCCATCTGAAGGTAGTGTTTAATCCAAGTAACGATTAACAGGAGTTTGGGATTCCATTAGAATTCCGTGGATGCTATTTTGAGGATTTGTGTTTTTTTTTTCTTTCTTTCTACTTTTCAAAAATAACCTGTTGGATGTTTTCGTCAGTTGTCATCTAATATTTTGTCTCCTAGATGATGATTGTTATTTTTCTAATGTAGGTATATTTTTGAATTTCATTATAAGTGTAATGCAAGGGTGCTTGGGTGGCTCAGTCGGTTAAGCATCTGCCTTTGGAGCCCCTCATCGGGCTGAGGGGAGGAGCGGGGAGTCTGCTTCTCCTTTTCCCTCTGTGCTGTTCACTAGTTCTCTCTCTCTCAAATAAATAAATAAATAAGTGTAATGCATGTCCACGTGGAAGAAAATCAATTATTGCTGAGTGTGTTAAACTGAAATCTCCCTTCCTGCTCACCTGTTCTCTCACTTCCCAGAGATAACTGCTCACACCAGCAATTTCCTGTGTACTCTTACAGAAACTTTCTGCCAACTCATAAAAGCACGAATATGAAGAAGACTATTCTCTGTCTTTAATTTATTTAATGATTATTTGACCCAGTTAATTTCTCTATCCTTAAAAGCATTTTAAACTAGAATCCTCAGATGCCCACCCACCTTTGGTCTTATCTTTTACCTCCTGAGCCATCACTTCTCAGTTTTATTTGCTGGTTTCTTCTCTTCTTCCTTTAATACTGAGGCAGCTTTCATTTTCTCCTGTCTATCCACACCCACACACACAGTGATCTAATCCAAGTTCATAGTTTTAAACACCATATGTTGACAACTCCCAGATATATAGCTACAGCTCAGATCTCCCAAAATCTAATCTTCTTTACCCAACTGCTTTGTTGGCGTATGATACACTTGGATACCTAATAGACATCTCAAATTCACATGTCCAAAATGAACTCTTGGTCTTCACTCACAAATACATTATATTCTAAGATTTTACCATGTCTGTTGATAAACTCCATGCTTTCATTCAAGCTAAAATTTCTCAAACTCTCTTACATCCTCTATTTCTTTCACGTTGCATATCTCATCTGCCAGGAAATCCTCTCTACTTCTAAAGCATATGTAGAATCTTACCAATTCTCAGCAGTTTCACTGTTGTCACCAAGATTCTAGTAGTAAAAATTGCTTACCTGAATATTTCAAGAGCCTCCTAACTCATCTTGCTTCTAGCCCTCCAAAGATTAGCCTCAACAGTAAGGCCCATACTTTGAAAATACATTAGATCATGTTATCACTATGTTCAAAATCAACTCATGGCTCCCCATTTACCGCAAGAGGAAATGCCAAGAGTTTATGTGATCTATGCTGCATCATTTTATTTCCGATCCATTCTTCCTGCATTCTTCCCCCTGCTCCTTCAGCTCACTCAGCTCTTCTCTGGGCTTTTCCTGAAACTTAACAAGCTCACTCCCATCTCTGTAGCCATTCCCTATGACTGGAATTTTGTTTAACAGATGCCTACTTGACTAGCTGTGTTCAAGTGTCTTCAAGTTGTCCCTTCTCTATGACGTGTATTCCTACTACTCTATTTAAGAGTAGTGCAAATTGCACAAAATCCTTAGGCACTACAGCTTGCTTTATCCCTTACATTGTTCTTTTTCCATGTCATGGTGATTATTTATTTCCACTTCCTCTTTAAGCACTTGGAGAACAGGGCTCTTTACATCTTATCTGCTGATATATCTCAGGAGATAAGACTAGTGTCTGGCAGACTAGCACATGGTAAATGCCTGCCATATTTGTAAATAGATTTTGTATATATAAATAAATGATTGACCACATAACTCCAAATTTCTTATATGACTTTTGTGTGTCATAAGCATACATGACCATATATTAGCATAAGCACACATACTCTTATTTTTAAGGAAAAATAAAAGAATAAATAATCTTACATATTTATTTATATGACAGAAATATTGCTGGGTTTTAGAACTATGAAATGAAACATCTATGGTATTCAGTTTGTTCTGGTTTGTGTGTGTGTGACTTTAGTTTTGTGGTCTCAATTGCACTTGATGAATTGAAATCGGAGATTTAACCTGATTGTTCCTGAAGATTCTTTTTCAATGACAGTGGAAGATAAACAAGGTAAACATTACCTTTATTTTCTCTTCTTTTTCATCTAATATTCATGTACTTTACCCTTTATACTTTTAAGTGTTCAGCCACTTACAAACCAAGGTGAAAGTGTGGGTGTGCAGAGAAGTGTCTACTTATGTGTCCATGTGTTTGTTCTAAGTTGACTTAAAGCAAATTGGAGTTTGTAAGTTCCTGGTGGTATAAAAGATTTCAAGTGTATACTAGACATAGAAACGTGTATGTATATACACACATACATCTAGAGAAAGAGACCTATTGGGGGGCAGAAGGAGAGACAGAAATAACATTTAAGTGATGTTTATGAAACGTAGAGAATTATGTGCATTTATATGAATTGTAAATATTTTCCATTTACAAGTATTTTAATATAATATTTAACTCCTTTATTTTTCTAACTTGTTACAAAGAATCTAGGATATACCAAGAAAATAAGAGAAAGGATAAAGAAACCACCAAATATATTTGATAGAAAAGTGTGTTATGTTAACATAAAAACAACCACCAAAAAATCCCAAACTTTTAAACAGAAAAATTCCATTAAAAACTAAAATACACATTTTATGAAATATCTATTGCCTTTAGGCAAATTTTCCTTTATCTGCCTATCTTAGTCCATTTGGGCTACTATAAAAAATTCCATAAACTAGGTGGCTTAAACAACTGACATTTAATTTTTCACGGTTTTAGAGAATAGGAAGTCCAAGGTCAAGGTTGGTCAAGTCCAAGGTCAAGGTGCTCGAAGATTCACTGTCCAGTAAGGGCCATACTTTCTGATTCATGGACAGTGGTCTCACTGTCCTTACATGGTGGAAGAGGAAAGAGAGCTCACTGGGGTCTTCATTATACGGGCACTAATCCCCTCCACCTTCACTTCCACCCTCCACTTCCCATAGGCTCCGCTTCCTAATACCATAGAGAGTTAGGATTTCAGTATAGGAATTTTGATGGACACAAATATTCGTTCTATATAGCACTATCTTTGACGAAGGTGTTGTTACTGTTCTTTCAATATTGATAAAATAAACTGTTGAATCAGTGTATTAATTAGGCTTCAGTCATGAAAGCAGAGCTGGTTCTAAATTTCATAAGAACAAGGGATTAATTTTCAGCATGAATTTACACAATTGATGGTGAGCTGGGGAACTGACAGTCTGGAAGGGGGGCGTACTGAGCATCAGAGAGAAGACTCTGTCCATTCTGACTGAAACATGAGTCGAGGTGGGTCAGTCACAGCTGGCAAAGAAATTTGGGAATCCAAGCAGTGGGGCTACTGAGGTGGTAGTTCATGATGGGGTGTTCTACAAGAAGCTGTAGTCTCAGCTGAGCAACTGCATCTGTGGGTCTATAGCCAAGAAAATAGGGGTGGGTGAGCCTGAAGTTGTTGTGCATCCTTGTGGCCAGGCATCAAGAATAATAGCTAATGGAGGAATAGAGCATGACGAGGACCAGCCAGACCCACTTGTTCACCTCTGCGTCTGTTCACCAAATATATGTCCACAGTGGTCTTTGAGAATAATGGTTGCTTCTTCACCTGTGTCTTCCAGATTGTGCTTCTAGTTGGTTCTCATGAGAACCATCTTGAAGGGGAATCTGTGAAACCTATTCCCAGCTCTGCCAGATCGATAGAACCCAACATAGCAAGAAATTCATTATCATGTTGGCATCTGAACACACCTCTTCAAACTTTGTTCAGCTTCCACGTAAAGAAGTTAGGAAAATTGGGCTTCTACCTAACATGATAACCCTATGGTTCAACATCTAAGTGCAGTTTCCATGAAAGTTACATTTTAATGTTCAGTAGCTTATTACATTTCATCAGTCTGTTCCTACTCTGGTATAGTCTATATTAATAATGAAAAGCAAGAGTAATAAAATGTCCAACACTACAATTTATCCAGAATGTACATGGAAAACTGCGATCTTTCATTTCTCTCTTCAAAATAATAAACATATTTTAACATGACTAAAATGCCTATGACCTATTGGTATTCTCACTTATACTGCTGGGTAATGTAAAATGTTTTTCTGACATATGGCAGCAGGTGGAAAGGCCTAATAATATCTCTGAAATTTCAAAATTTTATCATGTTATTGCGATTCTTTTATATTGAAGATGATGTTCTAGGGCTTTATTATTTTTCATTTCAGTTTTCCTTTTAATAAACATTTATTTAGTGATCTAATATATGCCAGAACCTGTTTTTAAGCAGTGTATCTATACCTATAGAAACAACTAAGTCCAGTTTACATAGGACTTTATACAACAGTCTTCTTTATTATTCTTTAGAACATTTTTCCTTTATACAATATTCTTCCTTAACCCACATATCCCATTAAATGATAACTCCATTGGAGCTAAAGAAGTTCAGATAGGGAACTTAAGAGAATTAGCTGGCACAGTTGTCCTGAATTACTAACAATCCTGAAGTTCCTATGAGAGCAGTGGGGACAGTGATAGTGACCACTATGGGCTAGCTTCGTCAATTGTTTGGTTACTTGTAGTTTCTTGAACTTCCTATAATAGAATTGTGGCAGTTTTGTTGCAGAGAAACAAATGTTTATTTACTGTGTTTGAATAATCACCAAAGCCTAAAATGAATTCCCATCATTGTTTTTGTTAGTTCACGTTGCTTTAACATTTTTTTTAAAAATTGAGATATAATTGACATATGACATAGTTTTAGGAGTACAGTATAACAATTTGACATATGTATATTGCTAACTTTAAAAATAAAACTGTAAATTATTTTACCAGCAAAAGATGGGCTTATTTGGGAATAGCAGAGATTGCAGTCTGGGACAAGCAACTAATCTATGGCAAAACCATAGGCAAGTCCAACAAATGAAAGAGGGTAACACTTTTTTATGGGGAAGGAGGAGGAAGTTGGGAAGGATTGTTATAAGCAAAAGTCCATTGGTGAGAATCAGAAGAGTTCAGGGTGATGATATTATCTCACTGGCTGAGTTGGAGGGGTGGTCAATTTCTTACAGATGATGCCATGTACATATTTTCCTGTTGGAGCCTGTATTTGATGATTCTTTCCTGTTGAGGATTCTTCTGTTGGGTCTGTAATTGACAATTCTTGTAATTGACATTGAGTGGTAGAGCTCCCCCTTTAGCCTCCCCTTCTAGCATCTTAAGACCACTTTAGTGGGGTTTACCTTTATTAATTTTCACAATATATCGCAAAATGACACCGTATTAGGGTTAGTTGGCATATATCACCACACATACTTATTTTTGTGTGTGTGTGTGTGTGTGTGATGAGAACCTTTAAGATTTACCCTCAGCAACTATTAAATACACAATACTGTATTGTTAACTATAGTCACCATGTTGTACATTACACCCCCAGGTCTTACTTATTTATAAGTGGAGCTTTGTACCTTTTAACCACCTTCACCCATTTGCCCACCTGCTCACCCACCTGCCTCTGACAACCACTAATCTCTTATTTGTATCTATGAGTTCATTTTGGTTTGTTTGTTGTTTTAAGACTCCATATATAAGCCACATTATACAGCATTTGTCTTTTTCTGTCTGAGTTATTTTACTTAGCATAATGCCCTCAAGGTCTGTCTATGTTGTCACAAATGGTAGAATTTCTTTCTTTCTTTTTTTTTTTATAGCTGACTAATATTCCGGTACATGTGTGCACATGCACATGTGGGCGTGTGTGTGTGTGTGTGCGTGTAGCACATTTTGATTATCTATTTATGAGCAAATGGACACTTAGGTTACTTCCATGTTTTGGCTGTTGTAAATAATGCTGCAGTGAACATGGGGTGCATGTATCTTTTCAAGTTAGTGTTTCCATTTTCTTCAGATAAATACCTAAAAGTAGAATTGCTGGATCATATGGTAGTTCCATTTTTAACTTTTTGAGGAACTTCCATACTGTTTCCCATAGTGGCTGTACCAATTTGCATTCCCGCCAACAGTGCACAAGAGTTTCCTTTTCTCTACATCCTTGCCAACACTCATTATTTCTGTTTTTTGTTTCTTTGTTTTGTTTTTTGATACTAGCCATTCTGACTGGTGTGAGGTGGTATCTCATTGTGGTTTTGATTTGTATTTCCCTGATTTGACTTTTCTCTGCTTAGTTCATGCAATGGTTTCTGTTCAGATTAGGCATCTTTTCCTGGTCTAATTTTTCTTACTATTTTTGAAATTTCTGTTACACAAAGCACCTATGTGTGTAACCTCTTTTGAAGGGAAGAATCACCTAATTCTTTTGCAAACATTGCTTCAGTTGACTGACAACTCACCACCACCCCTTCTTGGGAACAAAGGAACCTTGTAGTTTCAACATCATTGACATTAGATGGCCTCTGACTTAGTATACCAAATGGAATTTGACCCATAAGGAAAATTAATTCTGTATGGAGGGAGAAGTTAATTGCTGGGTTTTTGCTCTCTAGTTTTTCTTCAACTGTCATCTCAACTAGCAATTAGGGAAGCATGAGCTCATTTGGAAGTGAACTGATGAGACATTGCATTGAGAAAGCTTCTCTACAGCCTTGCCCACATCCACAGTTGACTTTATGAGTGAGAAATAGAATAAAGAACGGTGGGATTAATGGTTTGTTAGTGAAGATCCTATAGCGAGTGCAAATACAATCCCCTTGACAGAAATAGGTACTGGTGAAATAATGCCATTGAAAATTGTTACATTTGCGAGGTGATAATAACAACTGAAGAATGATCACTGAATAAACCTATTTCCTTAGTAAGATAATTCTCCTTGATCTACTTCTTCTAGGACATTCTAATTTTCAATAATTTATAGGTCTATTAATAATTTGTTTCCCACTTCCAGAATATTTTCCCCATTCAAGAACTAGAAGATATAACAGGCCTAAGAATTTTGGTCCTGAAAAAGCAAAAATTAAATATGTGTGAATGGAGTATGGGTAAGAATAGTAATAAGATGATAATTAGATACGCATTGAGTGTTCCTCTAAAAAAGTTGTGCATTTTAACAGAGAATTAACAAATTCTTGCAGGAAAATCTTCAAAATCTCTTCTCATTGCAGTATTTTGCTAAATAAAAATGCAAATTTTATTACAAGATGTGCGGCTTTATTTTATGAGCACATTCGGTGCTTTCTCATTTGTTGAACTACTAAGCTTTTATTCCACAGTGACTTTCTTTCTTTCCCCATTTCCTTTCCCTTCCCTTCCCTTCCCTTCCCTTCCCTTCCCTTCCCTTCCCTTCCCTTCCTTCTAGATTGTCTTTTGAAATAAAGAATTCTAAGCCTTCCAGAGTCAGGATTCATTTTTTTTCCCAACAAATATTTGTCCTATCATAACATTGTCATTCCAGTTTAACTTGGTTCCTGAAGACACCTCTCCACACAATGAATAATACTAGTTTTAAAGGAGTTTGATACCTTAATCTCTTATTTAAAACCCTATCTAATTTTAAAATTTTCCCTGAAAGGGTTTGTTCCCATATGTCTCCATTCTTTCAGCTTACTTCTTATTTGCATGTGTAGATCTGTACAATTTTACTCACATAGTAACTTAATATACTATGTCTTAACCTTTTTCTTATATAATCAGCCCTTATTTATTGAGCACTTACTATTTTCCAGTCACTGAACATAAATGAACAAGATGGACACATTTCATCCATCTAACTCCCTTTCCTTCCATTCCCTGATATATGGTGAATGGTTCTTTCTTTCTAGAAGTACTGCATAAACATAAGATCATTTAGAATACTTGCTAGTAAAATCTGATATGATACATAGTTGAAAATAATTGTAATTTCTTACACTGTCCCTAAAATATCAATAATAAATTAATTGGCTTTCAGGAGATTTGATCTACTGAGTGTGTGATTTCTACAAAATGAATATAACCTCCTTTAATCAAGGCCATGTTGAACTTTTCCTTGGCTTTGTGCTGAAAGGGAGTAAGATGAGAAAAAGAAGGTTTTAAACTGTACCTATTTTAAAATTGTAGTAAAAGAGTGCATCGTTTTTGTAATGAATGTGCTCATTACAATTAACATACTTTAATTACTACACACCTGGGAGAGCTGTACTTGGAAACATTTTTGTTAGTGTTGAGGTCAAATTAATTAAGTACTTGAATTTTCTCAGTAAGTATCTTGTCATTCTTTCTTGTCTTCTCTATAATTATTATAAATTAGTTATTTTATTTCCCCATTGTGCTCTCTGAAAGTCACCACTCTGGCTTTCAAACACAGGACCTGAAAAATATCACTTAACTCTGTTTCCCTCTTCCCTAACTGGCACAGCTGAAATGGTACTGATGCTGACCACTCTGTTACAAAACACGAAGAGGTTTCATTAATGAATGAAGAATTTTGCAATTATAAAGCACAATCGACATAGCAAAAATATTTTGTGTTCGGTAGCTGAAGGTCAAGTATTACTAACTACAACACCTGATAGTCATGCTGTCCAGCATATGTCATGGGGGAACAGTGAGTGCAGACGTAATGGAGGGTCACGTCCTTTGGTTCAAAACAAAACTAAAGAGGATGATTACGTGTTTTATATGGAGTAGTTGTATTTAGTGGAAGTTTACTTCCTAATGGCTTTACTTGATTTATGAAAATAATCACGTATTAAAACACTGACTGCTTGATCAATGAAAAAGTGATTTTGCAAAAGTGACAGTGGCATTTCGGTACATTGTAATGTGTCTCGATTTAATCAAACGACCGTCAAAACATACATTATGACTGTCACCAAAGAAAACCCCCAAGTACTTGGCATTTATATGTCCCTGAAGGAGTAAATCATTCCCACAGAGAGTATTTAAAATATTTAAAGCTTTTGAATAAATTAAATCAGGGATACTGTGATCTACAGGTCTTATGTTTTCTGAAATAAGAATATTTCCACATTTGTACCAACTCTGACTTTGCAAATTCTTGATAATTTAGTGAAATTATTTTGTCATGCAATTTGTAATGAGGAACTTGGTCAATCCTTTAAAAATAAGAGGGTTGGTTTGTAATTGTTAATTGTAATATAACCTTCATATCACCAATTTTGCATAGTTTTCATTTTATTTTATTTATTTTTAAAGATTTATTTATTTTAGAGAAAGAGAGAGAGAGAGTGGATGGGGGGGGGCAGAGGGAGAGAGAGACTCTCAGGCAGGCTCCACACCCAGTGCAGAGCTGGACACGTGGCTTGATCTCACAGCCCTGAGATCATGACCTGAGCTGAAACTAAGAGTCAGCCACTTAACTAACTGAGCCACCCAGGGGTCCCTGTATAGTTTTCATTTTAAACCAGTAATATAATTTCACAAAATCTGTGGCATACAGGGCATTTTCACTGAGCCTCAACTCTGTGGCAAGTACTGTGCTCTGGTCTGAAGAGAGCCCCATGAAGACAGTTGATCTTTGTTTCCTTTGTACTGCTCTCTCCAGTCAGTGTCCTCCCAGCAAAGTGCATTGTGACACTGTCAGGAACATAGAGAATATTCTGAATTCTACTGGCTACATTCCTTGGTTTTGTGAGACATTCCATCTAGATTCTAAAGTTAAAAACACAATCCAAACTGCCAGATGTCTAGTGTGGGGAATCATCAAAAAGTAGTTCATCCAGACTAGGATAAAAAATTAGTCACACAAAACCTAAAGTAATTACTAGGTATAGAGAGATTGCATGGGAGATATCTTTTCAGGAGTAAACTTTGAATTCTGCAAATAAAGTATTTGCTGATTAAAAAAAGACAATGATCTTGAAAATTAAAATAAAATAAGCCTGAATGCTACCAAAGATGTTCATCAAATATGAAAGGAAAATTGTCAAACATTTAATTAGGATATTATTGGCTCTGAAGTCCCAGACCAAAAATAATATTTGTATAAAAAATGTTGGTTAGTAACTGAGATGTTTGCTTCTTTCATTCCTGTCCCTGGGTCTCCTGTAAAACCATGTACTTGTCAAGTATTGAGATGAATTACAGAATAAAAGAAGGAAAATGTTTTATAGTAAATTTTGTCCATATAACAAATATATTTAGAATATTTTGTAGTGATTACTGTTTACATTATTATTTTTTTTTTTACATTTCCTAACCCTTATATACCCACTTCTTTGTGTTTTCCTTCACGGGTGTTCCCATTAAGACACCCATCTCCCATTGAGACATTGGGAGAGTAATACCCCCAATTCCCAGGCCTCTTTGCTTGTCTTAACCCGTACATTCTTTCTGACAAAAATCACCAATCTGTTAATTTTAATGAACATGTGTATGCTACGTATTTCCAGATGGACATCTAAATCCCCGTGCAATTCCTCGAACTTCAGACTTTGCTGAGACCTAAGAATGAACCTGTGACTCCCCTACTCCTATATTTACTCACTATTTTCCAAAATATTGACTAATGATTTTAAATGTTTATTTAATGTCAGGTACTATGCTAAGTACTTTACATATATTATCGCAGTTAATGCTTCAGTAATCTACTGAGCGATTACATTTTCCATTTTACGTATGAAGATACCAAATCTCTGAGAGTGCTAAAGTTAATGGCAAGGTCATAGAACTATTAAGTGGGATAGCTGAGGCTGGAAGCCAATTGTGTCTGATGCCAGAGTCCTTCTTAGGTATGATTTATAACTCCTCTATTTTTCACCACAGGCAGTAATATCATCTTTCATCCAGTCATGCAAATCTGTAACCTGGGAGTCTCACGAATCCTTTCTTCTCTTGCAGTCCCCTATCTAATCAATCACCAGGACTAGATAAATTAAATTCTAAGTATCCTTCAAAGATATTCCTATTATTGTTTTCATATGGGCTCTAATTATTTTTCCTGCAAAACTAGCTTATATCCTAATTGGTCTTGTTTTCTGTTTTCATAACTCCCCTTTGGAAATATAGCTAAAATAATCTGTCCAGGAGGAATTGACCATGCCACTTTCCCTTAAGCTCCTTAGTTTACTTTGTTTAAGCTTTATGGTAAAGTTCTGGGGCCTCAACATGGTATCTAATATGTTTTATCCCCTACTTTTTCAGGCTCATTTGAAGCACCCACACATACACACTTTTATTTCTTTTCCTTTTCTATTTCAATTCTCAAGACAACTTCCGTTTTTCTTTGATAATACTCATATTTGAATACACGACCTAATTATTTTCTAAGAAGCCTCCCTTGATTTCTTCCCACCTTCAAAAAGAGGGGTGACATCTCTTTCCTTCTTCTTAAAACATTTGATTTATTGATTTGTCTCTCAACTTAGATTATAAACACTTAAAGGAATCAGTCAGGGACTGATTCATCTTTGAATCACAAAATGTGGTATGTAATAGGCATTCAGTTATGCCTGAAGTGAACTAAAATATTCTACACCAATTATGTAAGACAGATAATTTAAGGAAAATTCTGTTAATATGGTTAATTAATGAAATGGAATTTACATTGATTTCATTTTTGCTTTTAGTGTGTTTTGTTATTAATATTTAATGTTAATCATATATATTACATAGCAGTGGTTCAGTAAAACATAGTTCATATATATTTAGAGAGAAGTAGAGAATAAGGTTTTTAAAAATTCTCTAATAGAATCCATTAAATCTAAACTAATGTAAAATAAAATGAAATAATTGAACTTGGATTTTAAAATCAAATTTAATCAAATATGTTTCACATTCAATTCAATTCCAAGGACAATTTGGAAAATCATTCAAAATCTCTGCTTTTTTTGAATCATAACTAGAAAGATGAAACATAACAGTGTTATGAACAGAATAAGTATATGAAAAGGAGTAGAGTGGACAGATTTGAACATGAAAAGAAAACATTAAAAATTGATACTGTCTCTTTTTTTTTATGAAGATAGAGTGTTTTCTTTCTTTTTCTTTCTTTTTCTTTCTTTCTTTCTTTCTTTCNTTCTTTCTCTCTCTTTCTCTCTCTCTTTCTTTCTTTCTTTCTTTCTTTCTTTCTTTCTTTCTTTCTTTCTTTCTTTCTTTCTTTCAAGATTTATCCATCTATTTTTGTGGGGCGAGGCGCAGAGGGAGAGGCAGAGAAAGTCCCAACCTGACTCTAGGCTGAGCGCAGAGCCCACACGAGGCTTGAACCCACAACCCTGAGATCACCACCTCAGCCAAAACCAACAATTGGATGTTCAACTGACTGGACCACCCAGGCACCCCCTTTTAATAAAATTTAAATCCTAGTTAGTCGAATATAGCTCAATATTGGTTCAGGAGTAGAGTTCAGTGATTCATCATTTACATATAATATCCAGTGCTCTTCATAACAGGTGCCCTCCTTAATACCCATCACCCATCTATCCCATCCCCACCACCTCCCTCCATTAATCCTGTTTGTTCTCTGTAGTTAAGAGCCTCTCATGATGTGCTTCCCCCCTCTTTTTCCCCGCTCTCAAATGTTCAAATGTTTTGTTTCTTAAATTCCACATACGAATGAAATTGTATATTTGTCTTTCTCTGATTGACTTATATTGCTTAGCATAATACACTCTAGCTCCTTCATCCATGTGGTTGCAGATGGCAAGATTTCATTCTTTTTGATAGCTGATTAGTACTCCACTGTGTGTGTGTGTGTGTGTGTGTGTGTGTGTATACCATCTTCTTTATCCATTCATTCAAAAATATACATTTGAAAGAGTAAATGTACCCTATGTTTATAGCAGCATTATCAACCATAGCTAAACTGTGGGAAGAGCCCAAATGCCCACTGACTAATGAATGGATAAAAAAGATGTGGTATTGGGGTGCCTGGGTGGCTCAGTCAGTTGAGCATCTGAGTCTTGGTTTCAGCTCAGGTCATGATCTCAGGGTCCTGGAATCAAGCCCCATGTTGGGCTCTGTTCCCAGAGCTGTGTCTGCTGGAGATTATCTTCCTTTCCCTCTGCTCCTCTCCTGCTCGTGTGCGCACTCTCTCTCTCTTTCTCTCAAATAACTAGGTAAAATCTTTGGTGGTGGGGGGGGAAAGATGTAGTATATATATACAATGAAATACTCCCTCTTTATTAATTATTTGTAATGGGATATGTTTTCAGTCCTAAGAGAGAAGAAGGAAAAATAATCATCATATTTGAAAATATATAATTAATACCTCAAGTCAAAGTTCTAATTAGGTCTTATTTACACTATGGTTTAATATTCATGTTCTAGACTGTGGCCGGTTACTATTATATGTAAAAAGATATATGTCATATATATGTTCTATATAAATTTCTAGTTTTAGAGTTTTTTAAACTACGTAAATAATTATACTGTTTTCACATACATACGGAAAGAAATAATTTTTCTTAATTTGTCTAATACAATATTTGGAATAGATGAAAATTTGTTTTGCAGATTCACATGACAGAAATTCATGTTTTATCAGAAATTAATTTCATTTGCAAAATAAGGCTTTATTTTAACATTAAAAAATAACCTTTAGTAGTGATGTAATAGCTACATTTTATATCATAATAATTGATAGATATGTTCTATGCTAATGTAAATTCAAAAAATATCTAATGTTATGGAATCTTTGGTTTTTCATATTCATCCATGTTAGTCATCTAGTGTCATAATATTGTTGTAAAAGAGACGATCCACAGCAAGCATTTATTCTCATGTGGCTACCAATTGATTTTGATTTGGTTGGTCAAGACTGGCCTTGGCTAGGCAACTCTGTTTAAGGTTCTAGGTAGCTACGTTAGGTCATTGTAAATGTTTTCATCCTGGGGACTTGTAAATGACAATAACTACTGGGTCAGAATCTTCACATGAAAATAGAAACAGAAGAGGGCCAGACCAAACCAAAAAAGAACATTTAGCAATTTTGTTCTCTTTTTGGTAGCCAATATCCCATGGGCCAAGCAAGACACATGGCCAACCCTAAGTCATGATGTAGAGAAGAGCACTCTTCCTACCAGGCGGCTAAGACAAAGTTGTGGCTGTCTAATTTTATGACAAGGGAGTGAATAACTGAGACCACTAATTCAATCTGGTAAATCATTTTAGTACTTGGTATATGAAATTTAAAATACAGCCACTTCAGGTTTCTCACGTTTAAATGCTATACATCTCGAAGGTGATGTAAAAACTTGTGAGATATTGTGAATTATATAAAATAGTTTTGATAATGTGTCAAACAGGTGTGAGTTTACCTGATCCTGAAAATATTAGTTAAGATTGTAGATGGTAAATTAACTTCCCCCTAACAAAAGACAGAATTTAAAAATGAATGTTTGAGTTAAAAAATCTGTGCTTTTCCTCACTATAGTATGTCTCCTACTCTTCCAGTGACTCATCTATCATTAGAATTCTTTTTATAGCAAACACATTATAAAATTGACCACACTTCTTTTGATTCCTTCAATAATGAGAATTCTTGAGGCTGTGTTTTGACCTTCAAAAAAGTTGAAAATGGTCATCTAGCTTCTTTCTGTTAATGCTTGTTTGAGCCCTAGGAAAATATAGGGGGGACAAACACCTTTTTTTTCCCCATCAGAATATTTAGGTAATCAATAAAATACTTGTTCAGTGAATGAAAACGTATATACACATATAGACACCTATCAAATTCATTGTTCCCAACTTTTCGTTTTCTAGCACAGAATACAGTGAGGATTATGGCTTCCATCCACTAAGTCATAATATTTAATAATTTGTCCTCAGATCATATTAGTTTATCTGGTAACCGTAAATATTTGTTTCTTCACCGACCACTCATTTCTAAAATCCTTAGGTCTTTTTACCACACATTGTTATTGTTCAGTCATTGAGATCAACTTTTCAACTTATTTCAGGTTACTAGCTATTCTTTCCTACTTCATATTAACCAGAGGCATGTGAGCAGGGGGAGGGGCAGAGAGAGAGGGAGAGAGAGAATCTTAATCAGGCTCCACGCCCTGTGCGGAGCCCAATGTGTGGCTTGATCTCATGACCCTGAGATCATGACCTGAGCCAAAATCAAGAGTCAGACACTCAACCGACTGAGACCCCAGGCACCCCCCTTGTTTTCTTTATGGGCTTAACAAATATCTAAACCTTAGACAGTATACTATTTTAGTTTTAAAGTTTTCCTGGTTTACAGTAATGATTGATGCTGTGTGTATCCTCCTGAGGAATGAGTGTACAGTTCAGAAAGGCAGAATATTGTAAAGAACATGGTGTCAGTAAAGAAAAAACCTGCCAAGTTGGACTCCTCGCTTTTCTACTCATTAGCGAATTACTTAACATTTCTGCACCTTACTATCCAAATTTGTAAAATGTGGAGAATTAGTGAACTACCTCATAATGTTGAGAGGATTGAAGGAATTATAATACTTAATAAGTATAGAATAATGGCTGGCAGAGTGAACTCTGTAAGAGATTCCTAGTAGTTTCATTTTTGAGATTAATTCTGTTTTTGAATTTCATCTTGTTGATATATATAACAGTAATGTATGTGATAACATGATTCTTGATATCTGACAAGTCAAGTCCCAACTTTTTGTTACCTCTTTAGTAACTAACAGCTATTCTTGATATTTGACTCTTCTTCATAAATTTTAGTCTCTCAGCTTGTCAAATTCCCGACCAAACAAACAAAAAACAAAACAAAAACAGAAACAAAGTCTCAAGTCTGTTGATTTATAGATCCAGTTGAAGAACATTGATTTTTTTTTTTACCTGCGTCCTAATCAAAAATAATTTGTACTTCTTTAAGATTCCATTAATTTATTATAATGAAGTATATAATTTGGTCTTATACATATTTTATTAAATTTATTACTAAATATTTTCTTTTTTGTGTTATATTCCAAATGACATCAGAATTTCTACTATATTTACTAACTAGAGCTTGTCTGTAGAAACACAATTGTTAAATGTTAATTTAGTACCCAGCAAACTTGTAAAATTCTCCAATCTCCATAAACATATTTAGAATTGTTAATATTTTCTAAAATTGAATTATATTATCTGTGAATTATGAGTTTTTTTTCTTCCAGTGCTTATTCATTTTACCTTCTGAGTTGATTAGGATTTCTAATATACAGGTCAGTACAAATGGTAATTGTGGGCTTCTTTACCTCTTGCCAGAATTTACATGCTTACTGGTTATTTATTCTAATTTATCAGTCAGTGAATGAGATATGTCCTATAATATATATCCAGACCAACCAATTGTTAGCATCTACAGGTCAAATCACCACTATCCTTCTTCTGGATTTTTGCAGTATTCTCTCTTTTGCCTTTTGTTACCTATAATCTATCTTCAACACAGCTGCTGGATTGACCCTTCATAGTATGAGAGGTCACTTTCTTACACCAGTCTGCTCAGAACTCTCCAGTGTCTTCATGTCTTTCATAGTACAAGCCAATTGTCTAAGAGGACTTACAGTGGTTTAGAAGACTCTACATAAGGAGCACCTGGGTGGCTCAGTCAGTTAAGTGGCCACTCTTGATTTTAGCTCAGGTCATGATCTCAGGGTCCTGAGATTAAGCCCTGGTTCTGACTCTATACTCAGGACAGAGTTTGCTTGAGATTCTCTCCCTTTCCTTCTGCTCCTCCCTCTTGCTCATTCTCTTTCTCAAATCTCTTAAAAAAAAAAAAAAAAAGACAACTCTACAAGATTGAGGCCTGCCTACTTTCCTTTTTGCCCTAAACTCCAACTAATCCTACCCTTAATTATTCATTAACTCACTGACTCTCCCATTTAACTCACTTCTAGCCATATTTGCCTCTGCTATTTCTTAATCAAACTACACAGACTTCCAGCTCAGGGTATTTGTACTTGCTGTACATTCTGCTAGGAACATATTTTCATCAGATATTTGCTTGGCTTACCCTTTCCACCTTCTTCACATCTCTATTCAGATATTATCTTCTTGCTCAGGAAGACTTACCCTGATTACCCTATCTAAAAGTGCAACCCTAACCCAGTCACTAAATCTTTCTCAGATGTTACTTAATATATCAGCTCTATTGTCTCTTCCTTCCCCCCCCAAAAAAAATATGTCTGTGTCTCTCTCTCCATCTATCCATGTTTGTGTACATATACACACATACCATAAAGATTTTTTTTTCTATTTTATTTCTGAGTATGGCTCCTGGTGAACATTAAAAATAACTATTGAGTGAATGAAGAAAGAGACGAATGGATGAGTGTGTAATGGTAGATATATCTTTGTCTCTTTGTAGTTGTTTGTTTTATGGATTGCTATGTACATGTTCAGAGTTCAGAACCTCCTAGTAGAAGTAAAACTTTTATCATTTTACAGTAACCCTCTTTATCTTTAGTAATGCCTAGTTCTTCACAAAGCCTTTTTGACTTTTATTAATGTCAACACAAAATTCCTTTGTATTTTTCTATCCTTGAACCTTCGTTTTGTTGTATATTTTACTTTGGATATGCATTGTAAACATTATGGGCCAATGTTATGTTGCTATTTTGTTTATTTTTTAAAAGATTTTATTTATTTATTTTAGAGAGAGTGCACATGTGCGAGTGGGGAGAGGGAGCAGAAGGAGAGGGAGAAGGAGAATTTCAAGCAGACTCCTCACTGAGCACAGAGCCCAACACTGGGCTTCATTGCAGGACTGTGAGATTATGACCCCAACCGAAATCAGGAGCTCGACCATCTGTGCCACTTAGGCATCCCTATGTTATTTTAAAATCCACTTCGAAAGCCTTAGATTTTAATTGCTGACATAATTGCATTTAATTTTCTATCTTAGGTTATGATTTCTATTTACTCAGCCTTTCTAAACTTTCTTTATCTTTACTTCCTTGCCTTCCCATTGATTTCTTTTAAAATTAATTTTCCTCTAGGGATGCCGGGGTGACTCAGTCAGTTAAGTACCTGCCTTCGGCTCAGGTCATGATCCCAGGGTCCTGGCATCGAGCCCCACATTGGGCTCCTTGCTCAGTGGGGAGCCTGCTTCTCCCTTTCCCTCTTCCTGCTATTCCCCCTGCTTGTGCTCTCTCTCTGACAAATAAATAAATAAAATCTTAAAAAAAAATTCATTTTCCTCTAGCACTTGAGCATTTTTTTTTAAACTTCTCTCTAGGTAATGATTAATGGTAGGAATTTATCATGGATATCTAACTTAAAATGTCTAAAATTATTCTATATATTTATCCTCCTCCTGAAAAAGTTATTTAGAACACTTCACTACTGAACATATTCATTTTAACTTATATTTGTTGTTACTACTTTTTAAAAGACATCTATTGTGATCTTTAAGCTTACTAGAAATTACTGTGCTACACAGTTAAATTTTGTTTAAATTGACCCCCATATTTGCAAATTTCTTAGCTCATCATTCTTGTATGACAGATAGTCCATCTGGATAATCTTCCTTTCGTCTTAAATATATCCTTGAGAATTCCATTTGAGAGGAGTTGACAAGTTTCATAATCAGTTCCTGTTTGCTTGAAAATGTCTTTAATATCACTACCGAAAATAATGTTTTGCTGGATATACAGTCATGATTACCAATTCTGTCTTAATGCATTGAAGATCCAGTGTCTTGTATTTTTTGTTGTGCTATGATTAGTCAGCTCTAATTACAATCTCTTTGAAAAGGATTACTTTTTCCTCCAGGAGTTGTTAGAATGATCTCTTATCTTTTTTGTTCTGAAGCTGTATCATTACATGAAATTATTTGCGTTGGTTTTCTTTCATTTCATTTGGGATTTATTTCACTTCGGAATATTTGGATTGGTAACTTTTATCATTTCTGAAAAAAAGATACTACTTTTCAAATGTCTCTGCTATCTGTGTTTTCTTTCCAATATTTTTGAATCTTCAATTATCTGCTTTAACCACTTTTCCCCATTTTTAAATATTTGGTCGCCCCGTGTAACATTGCATATAACTTTAGCTAAATTTTCTTGTTTGTTAAATTTCTGTTCAGTTTGTTAAATTTCTGTTTGCTAAACAAGCCCATTTGCTGTTAAGTTTCAAATACACATATCTTTTATATCTGGATATCTTATTTGCCCTTTGGTTTCCTGAGGGTTTTTTTTTCTCTTTTTCATTATCCTTATTTCCTTTTCCCTTTTATATTTTTAAAACATTGGACATATATTTTATATTGTATTTGATAATTTTACATTTTTTTAATATGTTTGATTCTCTTGTTTGTGCTGGCTTACTCTTATGGTGGTTTGTTCCTTGTAGTGTGTGTGTGTGTGTGTGTGTGTGTGTGTGTGTGAATATTCTATTTTTGATATCATATGTCTTTCAATATTAAATGTAGGCATGTTCTGAGGTCTATGTTGGGGTAACTTTGCTGCAGAGAGAGTTTACATTTCCTTCTTCCAGGTGCCCAATGGAACTCTCAGCCTGGACTGTCATAACAAATTCTCAATTGCAGATTTTTTGAATCACCCAGTTTATTATGGGTACAAACATATATAAAGGATGCCTTTGGATCCATAGTTTTAAAAGAGATTTCTTTCCTTTCTTTCCCTTTTTCTTTTTTCTTGTTCCTTTCCTTTCCTTTTCCAGTTGTACTTAGCACCACGTCTCAAGACAGGATTCACTGCTGAGCCTGAAGTTTTGGGTTGATTTCCAGTTCACTTTTATGTAAAAAAATTACCTTTCTATCAGACTTGACATGTTATTCAGGACCACTTTGTCACTTGTACCTTTAGCCCTATGAGCATGAACAAGACTCGAGTTTACCTGGTGGCAGTACCACCAGGGGGTATAAGCCTGATTTGATTTTCTGCTTATATACTACTTAATTCTTGGCCTTTGATTATTTCTTGTATTCTTTTTCTAACTCATGGATTCATTTTTGAAAGACTTCTAACTGAAACTTTAAAAATTTTTACTAAGTGGGCCAGTCATGGTTCTATCATTCTTCTAGAGGCATATAATAAGTAGTTACCTTGAACTCAATCTCTTTTCTCACTAAACACATGTTATTTCCCTCCAATTGACAAAGTATACAAATATGCTACTGAAAGTGAATTACTAGCAATATGTTAGCTCTTTAAATCAACCAATGGATTGTATTTTCTAGGTATATATTTTATAAGTTTATTTTTTAAATAATCTCTACACCCAATGTGGGGCTCGAACTCATGACCCCATGTTCAAGAATTGCATGCTCTTCCAACTGAACCAGCCAGGTGCCCCCAGACATATTTCCGAAACACTGTCAAAGTACTTTACAGTCTCTCTTAGCTATTGCTTCTGTTCAGGGCTCTGATGGTAAAGGGAAATTATCCTTTATTTCAAAGGATCCTATCGCTTGCTCCTCTTCATGCCACCCTCCTAAGGAATAAGTAAATAGACTGCTAACATGGGCATCTTCCTTCAGCTTCAGCATTCCTCCACCCCCCCAACACACAAAGATGCACATAGTCCCACAGATTCATATACTCATATTCACACACATGTGCACATATACACAGTCATATGAGACTTAGCGAAATGAAGTAGAGATGTTTCAAGAACATTTCTTGGAGATGAGAGAAAAGGATAAAGGGATGATGAGAATGAATGGATGGCAGTGATGGTGGGTTGGAGGGAAACTTTGATGTGTCATAAACAATGTGAAACAAATGGAACCATTTGCTCATAAAACTATGATAGAATAAAATCTTATAGTCTAGTAGATCTGGCTGGGACCATGAGAGAATGAAAGGAAAAAAAAAAAAAAGACACCAAGTGTGGACTTTGCATTGAGTTTGAATGGCTTCCCCTGCCGTGTGTTCTTACAGCTTCCCCAGGACAGCGGTGTCTATCCTAATAGAAAACACAACTTTGGAGAGGCATATTGCTATTTGTAGAAGATCTTTGATTCTGGTCTAGTTTCCTGATATTTAAAAAGGCATTGTTGAATACATACCATGCTTTGCTGCAGTTTGATTTTTATGTTCTATTTTAAAGCATAACCCACATACTACACAATCCTTCTACTCTTCATTCTTCAATACCTTTCACTTTCCATGGTCCACAAAATCTATTTCAGGGTTTACTTGGAACATAACTAGCAGTGTGCCTGCCATGAATTTAAGATGAACAGCCCTAAAATTCAAGATTACCAAATTTGTGCCTCACAATACCTTTTATACATGAGTTATGATATTAGGTAATATAGCTTTACATTTTTATAGGATAAATGCTTAATAAACTACACTTATAAGGAACTTATTCAGCATATTATATAGCTGTTTCTTCTCGATTGTAAGTTTATTAAGATCACATGACTTAAAGAAACATAAAACATCACATGTGCTCTTCTGGTTTATATTACTAGAATTGGAATAGGTTTTTACTACTTAAGAGAATGCAGCAACATCTGGAATTTTCTTTTTTTTTTTTTTTTTTTAAAGATTTTATTTATTCGATAGAGATAGAGACAGCCAGCGAGAGAGGGAACACAAGCAGGGGGAGCGGGAGAGGAAGAAGCAGGCTCCCAGCAGAGGAGCCTGATGTGGGGCTTGATCCCACAACGCCAGGATCACGCCCTGAGCCGAAGGCAGACGCTTAACCGCTGTGCCACCCAGGCGCCCTATGCCACCCAGGCGCCCCTGGAATTTTCTGAACCAATGTATAAATAACAATGTTAAAATTAATTTTATTTTATTAAGACTATTTGAAACACACTAGATTAATTTGACATAGCATTTTTGGTTTTTTAATACATTTGTCAGGAACAATTACATAGGTACTCCTCTAAGATGATGAAATCCTTAAAAGTGAGCAATAGCACTTAGTGCAGGTTAATTTGTATGTATGGCTCTAAATTCCAATACGTATTTTATTGAAATTCATATTTTTAATGCTAATATTTGTTAAATTTGTTAAAGTAAGATTATAATTTTTATATTTGTTTCTGTGTATCATATGCTACAGTATTTTTATAATTACAAAATATAACTGAGTTAAAGAGAAAGGATGTTTACTACTTCAGAGTGAAGAAGTTTTTTTTTCCAGATTATTAAGAGAGAGGCATCACAGAATTGACCGAAATGTTAGGTGAGATTTCTACTAATACAGATTTTTTATTACTCTTTTGGTATTCTTTTTTTTTTTTTTTTAAGATTTGTTTATTTTAGAGAAAAAGAGAGCACATGGCTGTGAGGGGCCAGTAAGAGGGGGGAAGGAGAGGGAGAGACTCTCAAGCAGACTCCCCACTGAGTGTGGAGCCTGAGGAAGGGCTCCATCTCAGGGCGCTGAGATCATGACGTTGAGCCGAAATCAAGAGTCAGACACTTAACTGACTGAGCCACCCAGGTGCCTTGTTCTTTTATTTATTCTTATTCTTTTTAGGGTTGGTGAATGTTGGCCCAGTCCTTGAAATTTTTCTATCAAAGAATGGGCAGACTTTAATGGTTTACATAAAATTCATGGTGCTATCCATGGTCTGAAACACAATGATCATTAATATTAACGTAACACTTAACGAGCTATATCCTATAGTCCTACCAATATTAGACATGGACCAACACCACCAAATGTGTGCCTGAATAAATTAACAGGCTACATTTAAAGAAAAATGAGAGGAGTGCTCCAAATTCCAAAGTATTTGCTGTTTAATGTGTTATTTTATAATTTTCACATATGAACTTTTTGGTTATTATTTTATGACTGCACATATGCCTCTCTATGACAATGCCTTGGGGATTCTTAAAGATATCAAGCCCTTTAATTTTCACAGCCCAGGTATATTAGTCAAATAATTATTGGCTTGAGTAGAACTAAGGATTTATGTTTAAATAATGACACACAGTTTTTATGCTCTTAACCAATGAAGGACTTTGAAAGTTGAGATTATATTTAGATTTTTGACTAGAGACAAAGGTGGACTAGCTAAATAATCAAATCAATATATCTTACAGAAATTAAATTAATACACATAAAACTACAAAAATGTCAACTGACAAATATTTGTAATCTATATTTTTATAATTAACAGATGTTTTAAGTAATTATTCATGTAGTTGAGATACTTGTCTAATTATCAAAATTTTTAATTTAACAATAAAGGTTTCTCTGATGAATTTAAAAGAAATACTTGGTTTTTCAGGTATAATTACATCATTTTATTTTCAGAGATTTTAAGTAGTAAATACAGAAGTTTATGTCATAGGTTTCTAAGGTGAATAAAATAAATTTGGCACCAGAGCAGAAATATTATGATTTGTAACATCTTCCTTTGTATAGAGACCACCTGAGGGAGAGGTTGTTGGGAGGTAGGGGGGATTAATTTAGATGTGAATTTGATAAGTTTAGTTGTAAAAGAGAAAAGTTTTTCCAAGTAGAAATGTTGAGCAGGAAGAAGAAGAGAATTGATTAAAATTTGTCGTGAAAAGCTTCTCCTCAAAGGAATCATTAATCATATTTGTCTCTTTCCTATTTATGTGGCAACTAGTTAGATACATGCTTGCTTTTGTATTAGTTTGGTATTACAAATGAACAACTTTCACCCGAATATCAGAGGATTGACATTACAGAAGTTAACCCCCATTGATTCCAAGTGTGGATTGGAGTGGGACTGAGTGAGTCCATTCAGGGACTCAGGCTGAGGTAGGCTCTCCCATAGCTGTGGTAGGTAAAATTTTGTCAATTTGTTGTCTTGGGCATATCTAATCAATGCTACAAGTGTTTGAAAAATTAGTGTGTTAATTTATATGTTTTGCATGGCAGCAAGTAAGTGGTTTTACTCAATAGTGGCTATATTGGATTAATCATCCAAGAAAAGTAGATGCTTTCCTCCATGGTTTATGTCAAAACTGACAAATTGATCTTTCCTGGACTGTTTGCTGAAATATTCTCATTTGCTTTTTCAGCCTTACTAATTAGGCAAGCTCTCTGCACCTAAAAAGTGTAGCTGTTATAAAGCTGTGAAAAGGAATTTGGCACTCCAAGAAGAAAGAACCCTGTAATTTTACGGGCAAGCCCTTGGTTTGAATCCTGTCAGGATGACTTCCTCAGGAGAGTTGACTGACTTCTCTAATTCTCCTTTTTTTTTTTTTTTTCTGTTAATTTGGGATAAGAAGAGAACCAGCATCACAAAGCACTAAAATTTAATGTCATTCAAGTTTCTCAACTTCAAACAAATTCTAGAATTAGAAATGACTTTTCAAGTAATGTTAGCAAGGGAGGAACATGGAGTTTACTAGAGATGAAGCTGATTTTATTCCATAGGAAAGATTTCTCGCAACCCTTCCTGTTGTGTGCTCTGACCATACAGGACTTCTTTCAAGTCTATTAACTCCTTTCATAACTTGCACATCCTTTTTTCCAAGCGCAGAATATAGTATGTTTCTCTCCTAATATTATAACCAACCTAATTTCTATTTGTTCTTTCAGATCACAGCTTAATCGGGTTTTTCCCTTAGAGGTCCTCTCTCCAGTAGGACATCTCCATGTATTTTGTTCTTATAGATCTCCCTATTTCCCCTCTCAAACTCTTCATCATTCTTAATTATAATTACTCACTAAAATTTGTATCTCCTCTATTGTAATTTACATAAAGGAAAAGACTCCATAAGCCATGTTCATTTTTGTGACTCTAGTTTCTGTGCTGAAATGTCTCAGATAATAGACACCTATACATAAGAAAGTGGCAAAAGGAAGCATTATCTATTTAGTGCATTGCCAATTCTCAAATTTTACCATTGATTGGGAGGTTGCCCTCTGTGCAACCAGCTTCACTTGTGGTGTGTTGGTCCCTCTTAGCTGGAGCAGAAGTTGAATGTGATCATCACCAACTTATTTCAGCATCTAATTCCAACCCATCTCTACTTGGCTTTCATTTCTGAACTTTAATTTATTTGTATATTTAAACGATCTACTAATCATTTTGAGCAGTATGTTTTTAAAGTAGACATATCAAATTAAACACTAAAACTATGTAGTTATACCGGGTGAAAACAAAATCTGAGAACAGCCAATGAAAACTGTGAAAACACAGTAATAATTACAATAAACTAAAAAATGATAAAAATAAGTATGCTTAGCTATGATTAAAACTAAGTCAAACTTAGACTTTTTCTTTTCTTGCAATTTGTATTTCCATATCTTAGGTTAAGAATAATTTGATTTAGGGGTGCCTGGGTGGCTCAGTTGGCTAAGTGTCCGACTCTTGATTTCAGCTCAGGTCATGATCTCAGGGTCATGAGATGGAGCCCTGACTTAGGTTCCATGCTGGGCGTGGGTCCTGATTAAGATCCTCTCTGTCCCTCTCTCTCTGCCCCTCCCCTACTTGTGCATGCGTGCTCGCTCCTCTTAAAAAAGAATAATTTGATTTTATATCTATTGAAATAAGTTTTGCAAAGCAAGAATTCAGTTAATAAATGCACAGTGGATTTTATGAATTGTTTTTTAAATGTCAAAGCAGAGATATTCATAATCCTATGAATCTTTTTGTAATTTTCTTATCTGTATTCCTGTCATGATTGAAATAGCACACACTGAGTTCTTAGTAACTATTTACCTATTTAATACATAGTTCTTATGAAAATTTCATTTTAGATTTAAATTATCTTGGTGAGGCAGGTGAGGCATTTTAATGTGTGACAGAAAGATATGTTTATTTTTGACATTCCAAGTTGACTGATGGAGCAGTCTCTGAGTAGATTTACATCTGGTACTCTGTTGGCCAAGCATTTATAATACTTAATATACTTAGATTATCTGAGGAAACAGTCTGTTCCCAGACACACTTTGGTTTTAATGGCCAAATCAGCAACAATCCAAGCATTAAAATCAATTCAAGCTTTAAAATCTCTGCAAGCAGTTTATTGTGGGAAAATGAGCTTTTGTTGAACATATATATAATTTAGGAGAATGGGATTCTGATGTATCTATTGTCTCTTATTCCTTAACAGTATTACCACAGGTTTAGATACTTAACACACACTTTTTGTCTCATAGTTTCTGTGGGTCAGGAGCTAGGGTAAGACTTGGCTGGGTGCTCTGCTCCAGAGTCACACAAAATTTCCATCAAAGTGTTGGTTGGGGCTTCAGTCTCATCTGAGGCTTGACTGGGGAAGGATCCAATTCTAAACTCAGATGGTTGTCAGTAGCATTCAGTTTCTTGGGGGCTCTTTGACTTAGGGATTCATTTTCTTACATTTGAACAGTTGACCAGTTTCTGTTCCTAGCTCCTTGCCATGTAGTCCACTTCAACATGGAATTTTGCTTCCTGAAGACCAGCAAGGAGAGCAAATTTTCTTAGAAGGATGAGGTACAATCTTATGTAACATTATGACAGAAATGATTCCTTTGTATTATTCTGTTGGTAAAAATGAAGTCACAAGTCTTGCCCTCACAGAAGAAAAGAGATCACCAAAGGCATGAAAGTCAGGATGCAGGGATCATGGTGACCCCCTTAATGTTTTTCCACCACAGAGATAAAGAAATAAATTTTCATGGTGGTAGACATACTAACAACTTTTTTTTAGAGCATAGGTTCTAAAAGGTGTAGGATGTTTCAAGGCAGAATACTTATTATGGAACTTTGATACTTTTGCAACTTTTTTCACAGTACTTGAACTTCACCTTCTGGGCATAATTAAAATTTAAAATCTGTCCATGTTGATACAATTCTAATTGTTACTTGTGATATAGGCTGATAATTTCTCCTAATCTCCCAGACCACAGAACCAAGAAGATATATTCATATTGTAGCTGCTCCATTTACTCATTTATAATGTTGAGAGAACTCTTTTTCACTAGGGTATGAGATCTTTCCACTCAATCTCAATATTCTTGCTCATTTCACTCCTGAATTTGTAAGGAAATTTGGCACCTGAATCATCGTCTTCCTCACTCTACCTAAACTAATTCCAAACTAGTGAGATCAGCAACCTTGTGATGGTAACCGCTTCCCTACTTCTCCTCAGCCACAGTGATCACCTTGCCAGCCTCCTTCATCGTTCTTCAGTCTCCTCAGCCACACACATTCACTGTCAATTGTCATTTTTTCTCTCTTTCATTCAACAACCTCTAGTCACAGCTGTTACTAACTCTCTTTGAAACAGTGACATTGAAGTTCTATATTTGACTATAAATTTTATTCCAGCTTTTTTTTTCTCCCCAAATCACTCTAACTCTGTTCTTCAGATTCATTGAGACTTCCAGTTCTTTAAAACCTCTTTATTTTTTCCCACTTTTCCCAGACCCCCAACATGAGGCTTTAGTTGGGTTACAGAAACTAATTTGTGTAACTCACTGCTTTCTTTGCCAAATTCAGACACTGTCATGTATTGGTTAGGTAAGCTTCAGGGTGTACGATCTGTATGATCGTATTGGGCTCGCTCTCAAAAGAGGTGCCCTACACTTGGTTTGAATCTTTGCTCCTCCATCTTGAAATTCTTAATCTTGTCTTTGAACTTGAGTTTCCTAAGTGATATTTAGTGGGACAGTGGAGCAGGTGAATTTGCAAAGGAAGTATGTTTGGTGGTAGTACACATACATAAGATCAGGCTCAATGACTAAGTGTTATATCCTCCCCTTCTTAAAAATTAGGTACCCATCTAATCCCTACACTATTTTCTAACAGTGCCTAACATTGTGCAGTTTACAGAAGATGTCATACATTTTTATGCTTTCATAACGTTATATATCCTTTTGTACAAGGAGTTAAATCCTTCCTTGTCCTGAAGGAACCTGAGTTCACCTGAGAAATAATTCCTTTACAACCAGCCCTGCAAAATTGTGGATTGGGGTGGATACTTACCATTTTCCCCTTAAGAGCCCCTCTTTTCTTTTTTTCTGTCATACTTCCTATTCCAGAAGGCTGACCTTCATGGATTATGCCAAGGATCTTCTCTGGCCTCTTGTCTTCTCAGGGAGTATGACCAGGGAGAGCCCTGACAATAGATAGGGAGTTTTCTTTCCTGTGTTACCTTCTGTCGAAGTCAGTGGTCTTACAGTTCCTTTCTTCTGGGTCTTAATTTCTCCCACTACTCATGATGTGCAGTTTGTGACAGTCCTGCTTCTGTGAGCCCCAGGATCCTGCACTTCCAGTGTGATGACCAATACCTATCCTGAGTCAAATAGTTCCCCTTGAAAATAAACATTCCTTACACTATTTACCTAAACACAGAGAAAGCATTTCCTTTTCGTTTAAGCCTCCCTGACATCCTCCATCCCCATCACGTAGGAGAACTCACTTCCATCTTTGTTTCAGTTGAGTTCCTCACATAAGTCTCATTTTATCACTGAGTAAATAGTAGCCATAAATCATGGTAACAGCAGTAGTGTGTCTATCAACCCCTCACCCCCCTCCCCACCCTGAAATTCCTTCACTGATCGTGGTCTAATCTAGTCAGAATCCTACGTTATCCCTTTCTACACCCAGTACCATACAGGATGCCTGTGGCCCATGGCGTCAGTTTATTTGGGAATTTACAGGTGACCAAGAACAGTGAATGGCAGATTCTTAAGATGTGAAATCTTAAGACCATTCCCCTCTGCTCTTCTCTATGTCTAAAAACTTTCTTTTGTTCTTCCAGTTTTTATACTTTATAACTCTTCAGATAAATGTGCCTCTTCAGTTTCTAATTGCTCTCATTTTCTCTCTCCCCTTGTCTGGGTTTTAGAAGGTAAAATACTGCTGAGTAAGAAAGACTCTATCTCTCAATTTGGTTGAAGTGTTCTTTGAATTTTTGTCTCTGCTTTAGTGCTCACTGTGAGAGTAAAAATGTTCCTTGGAATCTAAGAGTTTTTTTAAAAAAATAAAAGACAGGAAAAATAACACAACATTCATATTAATAATTGCCAACGCAAATGTCTACATTTTAGCTTTACCATTAGCCCTGAAACTGCTTGAGGCTTGGGACTGTGTTTTATTCATCTATTCATACTGAGGAATTAACACAGTGTGTTGACCTTTGGGTATGCTTAATACATCTTTGTTGAATAAAAGATACTAAAAAGATTATCAGAGATTTCTCATCACTAAAATCTGGAGCATGTCCCAAAGGCAGTTCTTTCCTTTTGGGTTTCAGTATTTTCTTTGTCTACTGATGTTGAATAAATAAGAGCTAATGATTCGGGAAATACAAACCTCATTTGGTTCATCCTATGTTAAAGATACAGGAGCATAATATAAAGTGTTTTAAAATATCCATTATAAACAATACTAGTGTTAATTCAGTCTATCAATGTGAGTTTTATAATGCCAAATAACATACAATGGTATTAAGTTTAAGGTAAGAAATAAGTTCTGGGGGCGCCTGGGTGGCGCAGTCGTTAAGCGTCTGCCTTCCGCTCAGGGCGTGATCCCAGTGTTCTGGGATCGAGCCCCGCATCAGGCTTCTCCGCTGGGAGCCTGTTTCTTCCTCTCCCACTCCCCCTGCCTATGTTCTCTCGCCGGCTGTCTCTCTGTCAGAAAAAAAAAAAAAAAAAAAAAAAAAAAAAAAAAGAAATTCTGGATGTTCTTGAATTGACATATTTGCTTTGATCAACTTTTCACAAACATTTTAACTGTTTTAACAGTAAAGATATTTCATTGGTAATTTTATGTAAATGTTTTCTACCCCTACTCTGTTAAAAGCCATCAAGTAATTAAAATCTTTGGAAGCATTTTTTTGGACTTTTAAAAAACAAGTCATATTTTCTCAGATATCAGAATTAATCTTCCTCAAAGAACAAGATTTACGTTCTGTAGTTTTTAAGCACGTGCTTCCCTCTAGCTTTTTATTTTCAGCAAACTAGAACCATGGGTTCCATTTTGGTCTACTAAATAAATCGCTTTTCTTTAAAGCTTCATTTTCTTTTTAATAGTAGATATTTTGTCTGTATCAGTGTGCCCATATTCAATTTTGCTTGATGTTTTATTTAGGTTAGGCATGAAATACATGACTATGTATGCTTTTAAAATGTATATATGCATATATTTAACATTGTTTTATTCAAGGAATACATCTTATTTATATACATATGTTTCTTTCTAGAATAGGTTCTTTAGAAGATCCCCTTAATTTAAATTTTTACATGAGATCACATGGTTAGGTTTGACAAAGAAAAAAGCGTGGAATTGGTCTATATTCAGAAGTCAAAATATGCTTGTGTCTGGTATCACATAACTGACTTGTAATAGAAAAACATAAAATGTGATAACTTCAAAATAACAAGGACAACAGATATGCCTTAATGGATAAAATATTAAAATATCTTCTTAAATATATTTATGAGACTACAGTTCACATTACATATACTTCAGCTTCAAAAATCAAATGACATAGGTGTAGGATGCTCAGAATTTTTTTTTTTTTTATTACATAGCTTCTTTGCAATCAGATGGCTTTGAAAAATCCTGCATTAGTATTGTTTAGGCATTTATGGTCTTTTATTACATATTTCCCAGTGCAGTTTACATGCTTCAAAAAAATTAGCAAAGCTAATATATTACATATGTGCCTCAACCTGGAGTTGAATATTATGAAGATTAGCCTATTAGCATATCTTATATAAGTTTATGATATTTATAACAAAGTACATTGCAGGCTGTTTTCTTTATTCCTAGTTCCATAACATGTAAAAATAAAAAAAAAAATATGCTAAAATAAGCCACTTGCTTATAAAGGAAGTCCATTAAAATCTCATTTAACTCTGTTTTTTAATGTTTAGCAACGTCTTTTAAAACTCCTGAAAAAGGACCATAAGGATATCATTCACGTTTCTTATTCACCAAGCATGATTTGAATCCATTATAGTATGTAATAAGGTAGTTTGTAACGCAGAGTTTAGTCTCTAACGTGTCATTTACCTCTGCTTGGAATGACTTCATTGTGTTTACTAGACCATTCAGTATTGAATAGGGAAACCATGGAGTAGATAGCATGAATGTGATTAATTCTTATAACATTGAAATGAATTCTTTATGTAGCTAATGTGAATCACTCTAAACAATTGTGTGGAGTCTTTTATTTAATTCAGTGTTTTTGAAATTGTGTTATGTATACACACTGAGGCAGAATGTTTTCATCCAGTATGATTTAAAAATTCACACCAAAGAAGAAGCTCCATTATTATTTCTCATATTTGAGATTTATTTCACTATATATGATATATGAGTTAATAGTCTAAAAATAAACATTAATATGTGCATGCATGCACTTTGAAGAATGAAATTTCAGAAAATAAAATAAGTGCCACCTGTCATCACATCACCCAGTTAGTCACTCTTTAAATTTTGACATAATGTCTCCATATTATTTCCCCTGTGCATCTAATAATTAAATAACAGATTTGGAATTAGACTGCTATATACTCTCAGGTTGAACTCTTTTCACTAAAGACTTACCTTAGTGTTTTACCCTAAACACATAAAGACATTTTAGTAAAATGTAATTGCTAATTTTTTGAAAATTTTCATTTTGAAATATATAAGCTATACCAAAAAGGATATAGCAATATAAAATGAATATATAATGATCACAAATTAACCCACCATACACCCAGAACTCATGTTAAAGATACAAAATCAATAAATGCCTTTTAAACTTTTGACCTACCATTTCTCAATTGCATTCTAGATCCTCTCCTTTAGATGTAGTTACTATTCTGATTTTTAAGTAATACCTTGTGCTGTTTATTTCTTTCTTAAACTATATTATTTAACTTTTGAATACATTTTGCATAAATTTTACATTACATGTTGCCAATAATCTGATTGTGAGGTCAACCCCATTGACATATGAAGCTACAGTATATTCAGTTTCATACCGTGTCATACATTATTATACGAATGTATCTCAGTTTATCTGCTATTATGTCAATTTACATTTGATTCCTTTTGTTCTATTAACATAATGCTCTGAAACTGAATATATGCAAAGATTCTCTAGGAATGGAAATGGCTGCATCGTGAGTTTGCACATCTTAAAATGTGTCAGGTAACATTAAATTGTTTTCCCAGGTTATTATAGCATTTTACTCTCCTACTAACAGTGTATAGCATTCTTGCTGGTTTGTATTTTTGTCCATACTTTACAGCTTTTACCACTTCTAGGCAACATTTTGAGAATCAAGTCATAAAAAATCCCCAAACCAAAACAAGAAAGAAAAAAACCACACTGAGTTTGCCTATCTTTATTTAACAAGTTAAATTTTAGTGGCTCGTAAAATAGTGTATGTGCATTTTCACGACTATGTAGCACTTATTCTTATCCCATTTGTGACAGTTTTATGTGTCCACTTGGCTAACCTATAATACACAATTATTTAATCAATCATTAATCCAGTTGTTTCTGTGAAGGTATTTTGTGGATATAGTTAACATCTATAATCAGTTCAATTTAAGAAGATTACCCTTGATAATTTGGCCCTCATCCAATCAGTTGAAGATCTTCAGAGCGAAAACAGGCCTCATAGAGTCGAAATTCTGTCTCAAGACTGCAGTTTCTAGTCAGCCAGCCTGCCCTACAGATTGGATTTCAGACTCAAGATTGCAACATTACTCCTTCTTTAGTTTCCAGCCTCCTAGCCTACACTGCAGATTTTGGATTTGCCAGCCAGCAGATGCACGAGCCAATCCTTAAAATCTCTTTTTCTCTCCCTGTTTTTCTTTCTCTCCTCCTCCCCCTTCTTCCTCCTCCTCCGCCTTCTCTTTTTCCTCTCTATCTTCACACACAAAGTTTTAATTTTTTCCTATTCAACAAATACAAATGTAGAAATTATAACACATTTCTCAGCTTTGCTATAACAATTTTGTTTCCCATTTAGTGTCATTTGATGATCAGGAATTTAAGAAAAAAGTCTTTCGGAAGCAGGATGAATTTCAACCAGGTCATATAAACTTGAAAATATAGCAATATAAACATTTGCTTTGTATGCTTGAATAAATTTTATAGTCCAGTATATGAAAGCAGTTTTTTTTCATTTTTATTTAAAGTTTTAATAGCTCTTGATTATTTTTTTTTCTGTTAAAGCATATGTAATGATAAATAACTCTCAAAAAGTCATAGCAAGATTTACATCTTCTAGTGTTTTGCGTATAAATACTCTGCTGCTGTATAGCTACCACACAGAAATTTGGTTTGGATGTCAGGACTGATAACACCATACACATACTTCAGAGGGGTTTGAGAGGTTTATCACTCACAGTATGAGGCTTTCTGGGGATAGCAGGGAGGCTCCAAGCACATACAAAATAGCTTGAGAGAGCAGGAAAATGAGATTGGCTTGTGTGTGTGTGTGTGTGTGTGTGTGTGTGTGTTGGTTATGCAGTGTGGCCAGGATGTGGTTTATCTTGTGTAGTGTGAACTTGCAATGAATGCTAAAGAAGGTAGCATCAGAGCTTTCTTATCAGCTCTTTCAGTGTGGGGCAGAAGGAGGAGAGTGAGGGATAAGGCTTAAGAGCTCTTAACAGTCAAACATAAAAAAAAAAATAGAGTCCTCCTCTTTATTACATATGTCTTATAGCTATTAAGCATAGGTGAAGCCATTGTAATTTGTTTTAGAGGCATTTTCACTACCAGCAATTCCTGTAGCCTTAGCTACTCTGGAATAATTTAGTATTAAAAGGAGAAGAAACTATTTGCTTATCAAATTTTTGGAAATTTTACTGAACTCATAAGACATGTTTTTATCCTTAGGACATTCATATTCACAGGTACCATTTAAAGAGTAAAATTCTACAAGTTGATTCTTTAGATAAAATTGTAGCTTCTGTTCCTGGAAATCTGGCAGACTAAATAATTTGAAATGATGCCTGATGGAAACTTTTGTAAGTGCAGACATTTAACACAAAATAATATTATCAGTACAGAGAAGAATTTGAGTGGGGAAAACCCTTGGCCATTTATAAAAAGCTGTTTGGAGTGGTAAGTGAGAAAGTAGATGATGGAGCTTCCCATAGTAGGGGTTTGAGAGGGGATGCTGATTTTTGAAACCTAGAGACTTGGGCTTTAATGCCCACTTAAGGCCAAGACCTTGGATCTTTTTGATGAGTTTCCATTTCAAGTTATACATAACCTTGTAGCCTTGAAGCAGCTGACTAAAAGAAACCATGGACTAGACATAAGTTTTTTAACAGTACTCTCTAGTATAAAATTCTAAGCTCTTTGTTCTCTATCAACTTTGTTTATGGAAAAAGGAAAATGTTTATTTTAAGAACTCAAGCTTAGATTCATATTTGTTGTGTGTCTGGGATTCTAATTTACACTACTTATTGGTCTGGTAGCTGACAAAATGAGAAATTAACACAAAATTAATCTAGAATTGGTTATATTCCTGAAATGCCTGGTATAAACAAAGGGAAAGACACTCTAAAAACATAAACCTCAATCTGTTATCTAGAGATTGCTCCCAGAATAAATCTGTCTAAATCTGTCACAATTCAAAGTGACAAACACATGAGGATAGGAGAAAAAATATGGTAACTGAGGGTCCATGATGCAATTAACAGAAATAATCTAATTTATGATAATAAAACAATTTGAAACAAAAACTCTTCAGAATTAGAGTTTAATATTCAGTTTGACTAGCACAATTAGACAAGGGTGAAGAGAGTATTAATGAATTAGAAAAAATAATTCTAAGAAATGACTTACAATGTTGTCTACCAAGATTAAGTTATGGAAAATGTAAGGGATATAAAGGATAGAATTTGATTGTACACATATATTTAATAGAAAATTTGGAATGAAAATTTCAAGGGAATGAGAGAAAGGTAGTATGGGTAGAGCAAATGAATAAGAATGTCTTAGAAATTGTTTAAAAATGGTCCAAGTAGAGTGAATTAAAATAAATCCACATCTAAACATCAGATAATGAGACTACAGAAGGACAAAAAGAACATCAAAAATCAGTTAATAACTTATAATAAGCAATACAAAGAACGACAATGAGAATGACATCAGTCTTCAGAATAGCAGCAGTTGTGGCAGAGGTAAATGAAAACTGTCCACAGAATCTGAGATGTAATTGTCAAAAAGATTCACATTCATAAATAAATAATTATTAAGAATAGAGAGTGAAATAAACTTTTTAATCAAGTTCTGAATGAAGTTACAATTGACCTTCAGTGAAAAAAATGTTAAAAGATATGCCTCAGAACTGCAAAAATTAAATGCTGAAGAAAGGATAAAGGACTCAAGATACTGTGGTGAGCAGGGTTGATAAATACAAAGGTAACTCTAAACAAGTGATGCATATTTAAGCAATAGAATTAAAATGTGTTTCTCACTTTGTCCTATCTTTCTCAACTGCCCTGCTTCAGAAACATCTTCATGTAACAACAAAAACAACAACAAAAAGCAAAAAACAAAAAGCCATGGGGCCTTAGTCTTTGAAACATCTCTCTTTTTAAAGGCAGGGATAACATTTGGAATCATAGGTCTTCTTTCCATTAAACAAAGTAAGTAGGTAAGAGAGATGGATACATGTATATATAAACATTGTGGAAGGTAATTCTATTTATAAATGTTACTTAGAAAGTGGAATACTGTTTGCTAAGATTAAAAGCAGAAACAGGATATCAACAGGCTATTAAAGGACAATAAACTTACCAGCCAGAGGAAATCAAAGAGAACTAGAAAGCAGTCTAAAATGCACCTAAAATATTTGTGGACTTAAAACAAAAGCCTCTTTTTAGAAGTTGATGACCTGAAAACTTTTCCAGGGCTTCCCAAACCGGCCCGTTGCTCAGTTGATGAAGGCTATGTTGCTAATTAATACCTTTGGTGGAAGAGGCTAAGGCCTCTGATATACTGGAGTATTGAAGCTCAAAGTCTACAGAGATCAGAAAGAAGGGAAACCTGACCTTGACCAGTTCTAAACAGTAAGGAAAACAACAATGTGCTTTAATCAGGAAATTTCAAGTTCCTGTGACCAGTAGTATATTGGTCATTATTGTTTGTGACGCTGCTATAGTTTTCCTGTATTAACAGCAGAAAAAAACATACAAGTCAAAGCTGAAATTATGATGATGGTAGTATTTATAGCAGACAGTTTACAAAGTACGACTATAACTTCTCCAACAAGCTCTGAATCCTTGAGTCCTCAGAGTTGAATTAGTTACTACCCCTCAGTGACGACCAAGCCATTTCCCTAGACCTCTCTCCTAATACTTACGTTATTGTGTAATTAGCAGTGTATGTGCTGTGTCTGACAATAAAATCGACTCAAATGTTACTATGAATCAAAACTTAATTACATTAAAAGTTCCTAACAATATATATATTTCTATTAAGTAGTCTTTCAGTTTGTATATTTTTATTAGGATTTCCAGGGATAGAACTTTGAGAGCAGAAATTATGCTTATTAATATATTTGTGTTGTATTTTGTAAATGGCTATATATTTTAGTACTTTAAAGTGTGTGTATATACGCACATATATTTTCTAGCACAAAGTAAGTGTTCAAAGTGTTCAATAAATATTCATTAAATGAATATATGGGAGTACTTTATGATTAATGGATAGAATTACCCGTGGGAGATTTCAATAAGATAGTTGTTCGGAGTTGCAGTAAGTCAATTAAAGAACAAAGGTTTTTTTGTTTTTTTGCAAAGATTTTATTTATTTATTTATTTATTTATTTATTTATTTATTTGTGAGAGAGAGAGAGAGAGCACAAACAGGGGATCCTACAGGCAGAGGGAGAAGCAGGATCCCCACTGAGCAAGGAGCCCAGTGTGGGACTTCATCCCAGGACCCCAGGATTATGACCTGAGCCAAAGGCAGACGCTTAACCAAGTGAGTCACCCAGCTTTCCCAGAACAAAGATGTTTTTGGAAAGTGTTTCATGTGAAAGTTTTCTAATTGTAATACCTCACATCCTTCGTTGAAAATAAAACTTTAACAGCTATTTCTCTCTGCCCACTTTAGTGTATTAATTTCCAATCCATTAATTCTAACAAATTAATACACTTTTATATACTAAAAGAAGATATTGAAAATAGTATATATCATGAAGACAGAAATTATAAATTATTTATAATGCTTTTACATCAGCAGCCTCTGAACTAGCCTATTCATTTTAGGGAAGAAAATATTTTATTACTGTATGATTTGTAATGTTCTTGTAATGTTTTTGTTTTCATGGTATATATTCTAAATGTTTTATTAAGTGCTAAGACCTGTTCTCACTACAAATTCATTTTCCACAGAGAGAAGCAATGCTTAAGCTACTGATTCCATGAACTTAATATATGTAGACAGTTTATTTTTAATATTGTCATGAAATTTTTATCTGAAAAATCAAGGCATTTAGAAAACCCTAATTATTTGAGAAAGGTTTCCATTATTATACTAAAAATATTTATATAAAATATGTAAAACTACCAACTTGTGCAATATGTAAAATTAACATCTAAGTACATATTGGACTGTCTTGTGAACACTTTTGAGGTTATTTTGTTAGCATGGGCCTGGTACCAGATTTTATATCCCTATTATTATTCACAAACATGTTTTATGATAAAAATCAAATTCAGGGTGTGTGTATGTATATATGTGTGTATGTGACAATGTGTGTGTCTGTGCAGATGTAGATAAATATTTGGGTTTTAAACAGTCCATCAATGCATTAATGTTTTTAAACTATTACAATTTTTAAGTAGCACATATTTACCAGTGATAGTTTCATCAAATTCATTATCAGAAGATAACTAATAGGCATCAGAGGAAATAAGAAGTTGAGGTAGCCAGATTTTGATTGAAATTGAAGAGTAGGCAGACTGAATGTAGGGGAATAATCTGAAAAAGACAGGACTAGATTAGACATTGTAGAGTAAAACTGAGCTTACTCTGGATTTTTTTTTTTTTTTTTTTGAGGGAGGGGATAAGAAGAATATAAAAGTGTAAAGTTAGAACCAAAATAGGAAAAACTAGGAGGGCAGAAAAAAATCTTTTCCTTTTTTTCATAGGTTTGCCAAAGCTTCCTGAACAAAGCTGGTGAGAAAATGTTCATTATATAACAAGGAATAACACTGAAATAACAATGTGTCTAGCACTGTATTGAGAGAATGTATTATGTTATTTATTCCTCAGAAGCAACTGTGTGATCCAGGACTATTTTATATATGAAAGAACAAAGACTCACATAATTTTTTTTTTTTTTTTAGATTTCACTCATTTATTTGACAGAGAGAGGGAACACAAGCAGGGGGGGGTGGGAGAGGAAGAAGCAGGCTCTCTTAGTGGAGGAGCCCGATGTGGGGCTCGAACCCAGAACACTGGGATCACGCCCTGAGCTGAAGGCAGACGCCCAACCACTGCGCTACCCAGGCGCCCCCAAAGACTCACATTTTCTAAAACTCACACAAATAGTAAGGAACTCAAAATTTCAAACCAGATATTTCCATCTCTAACTAGAAATTATATACAAGTAAGACCTGGGGGACTAAAAATTAAATGAGGTAAAATAGTATAATCTTCTAATATTTAAACTAAAAGGAATTTTTTTGATTGTGTTACTAAGAATCTTTTATTTCTATACAGAGGATAATTCCCTCTCAGATTTTTCTCTGATGATTTCCAGACCTGTATTTTTTAATTATTGTTTCTTCTTCTGCTTTTAGGAATATATTCCATATAATATTATCTGATTTCTTAACTTCACTCATGCAGTCTTTCATTATTAGGCCCAGACATCCATTAATACAGACCAAAGGTTTCTTGCCTGGTAAAAATGGAGCATAGGTCCTCCAGGATATCACCTACTCGTTAATAGTTTTCCGTAGCCCTGATAGGCCTCACCTGTTTTCTGTGTCTAGCATGGATGATTCCACTCTATCCTCAGTTTGCAGTGTCTTGTGTGATTAGACATAAGGTTAGTTTTAAATAAATGGTATTATTTTCTAAGACTTCTTTCTTCTTCTGAGGTATGTGTCCTTGCTGACTATGTTACGTACATTTAAGACGTAAGGAATAGCATGGGAATTAAAAACAGACAATATAATATAAAACAAAGAGTAAAAATAAATAAATACAAGTAAGAAGTATATTCATGGAAATACGTAAAAAATGTGATGCGTGTCAAAAAAAGAACAATATATTTTCTCAGAATTAAATCCAGTTCCATGGTGGTGAAGAAATCAAGATTGCATACAGTTGTTAAAATGTGCTTAGAAAAATATCCTTGCAAAGATGATACAATATATGTGTGTCGTAAATCTCTCAGGCTTTGATTTGACTTGTCTTTTTTTCCCCACCTTCTAGCTTCTGCTCTCTTTACCTACTGGCCACACTTACCGTATCATTTTCTCTTGCAAGGTTGCTAGTCAGCCAATATCTTCCTGTGTGGTTAGACCAGTGTTTTATACCTATTGGTTTTTGAGATGAAGCTGACATCTGAGCTGATGAGTGTGATTGAACTCCATATGGGTATTAACTGTAACCCTTTGTGTTAGTTTCCTACTGCTGCTACAACAAAGTACCACAGACTTAGAGCTTAACACACATTTAACATGTAACATTAAACAACATTAACTTTCTGCGGGTCAAAAGTCCTAAAATAAAGGTAACAGTAGTCTGTCAGGTCTGAGTTATGAAATCAAAGTTTCATTCCTTCTGGCGTTCAGTGGAGGATCTATGTCCTTGTCTTTTTTAGCTTCTAGAGGGTTCTGTGTTCCTTCACTGTGGCCCTTTCCTGCACCTTCAAAGCTTTCACTCCCTTTTTTCCTTTCTTATAGCTCCTCTTTTACTCTTTGGTCTCCCTCTTACAGGAACTCTTGTGATAACATGGGGCTCACCAGGGTAATCTGCCCATCTCAAGATTCTTAATTACATGTGGAGAGTCCCTTTTGCTATGTAAGGTAACATTCACAGGCTCAGGGCATTAGGATGTGGACATCTTTGTGTGTGTGTGTGTGTGTGAGTGTGTGTGTGTGTGTGTAGGATTATTCTGTTTACTACACCTTTATCTGTGTTTTTCCACAGCTGTTTTTTTTTTTATTTTCTGTAAATTTTTGTCCCTTTCTGTGAATCTTGTGTTTAAAATCAAATAAAAAGTAGATTCTTTTTCTAAATAGATAAGGACTGTCCTTATTGTTCTCATCCTCGGGCACATTTCTCACAGCAAGTCATCTTACAGAAGGCCTTTCTGACTCAGAACCCAGGCCTGGGCCAGTGATATTTTAGTTAGAGTTAACAGGTCACAATGATATGAAGCATGTTCGCCTGTATTAACCAGAATTAGGTTGGCTACTTTCTTCTGGGGAGCTCTGGGTATGACAGATATTCAGAGTCAGTGGATTCTTTTCTGGAACTTTATTTATTTTTTTTTTTTTTAACCAAACTGGCCAGTCACCTGCCTATCTGTTTGTCCAATTGCTTCTGGAGATAAGGATTGATTTGATGGGGAAGCTTTTGGGCAGGGAAGCAAGGATGAATGAATTGTGTGGGACTTTCTGGGACAGATGAACTCTTTGGTACAGTTGTCATTTTGGAATGTAGGTGATCATGGCAAGCCAGATATGGAGAATTTGAGAGGTAAAGAAATTAGAACTAAAGAGACTGAGTAATCTAGTGACACTCTGGAGATAGTATTTAAATCATGCACCATAAAAGACATTAAGGCCAGCTAGAAAAAGTGTGATAGTACTTAAAATCAATGCAAATTACCAAATCAGTGTGTTAATAGCAATAGGAAAGAAGTTGTAGCCAGTGTAACAGGTTGTTAAGAAGAGACATTGCCAGGCTATAGTTAGCACCTGTAACCTTTTTGCTTCTTTTTGGTAGTTTCATAAATGGAGATTGGAAATGTACAAGAACAGTGGTTAAAGGGTGAGAGCACATAATGAGTTCAGATTTTATATGTTTCTTAGAATTCAGCAAGCATTTTTTAAAATTATGTCACAGCAGTTTACCCTCTTTTTCAACACAATGTTAGACAAATTGATCAAAGAACTGCTGTTGATTGATTTTGATCAAAGCATGACTCTTAAGATTCTGGAAGCTAGGACACAAAGATGTGAACTTGATGGCAAAAGATATGGATTCATAACTAGGTGAAAGACCATATACAGTGGTGTCAGTTATCTAAAAAGAGAGCTGTGGCACATCACTCAGGATCTCAAATCAGTCCTGTCCATTTCAGTAGTTGTAACCAGTCAAGTTGTCACTTAAAAACTATAAAGTAGTCGTAACCACCAGGTTTGAGTGTGACAAAAAGCAGGGAGGCTTGGTACATACTTTACGTTACAGAATAAAGAATCCACAGTGTTTGGACAACAAAGAGTGAAGGACCAAAACAAATAAGCATTTTAAAGTGATAAATGTAAGGTACTGTCCCCAGATCCAAAGAGCCAATGGTACAAAGGACAGGATCGCCGACCAAGAGCATGTGTCACAGAGGTTCCGGATTGTACCTGATAGTGAGATCAGTATGAATCAATAGTGTGATCAGTTCCTACAGAGCTAATGGGATCTTCTATTTCATAAACAGAAATAGAGTGACCAGATCGAAGAGGTGATAGCCAGGCCATGCAGGAGTCTTGTCAGTTCTGGGTACCATCCCATGGGTGCTTGATGAAATTAGAATAAATTAAGAGAATGACAACCCATGAAATGAGAATAATCGTTATTGAGGGCCCCTTAGATACCTAACACTTCATAACTGCTTTACAGAAGTTACTTCCTTTATCTCAAAAAAAAAAAAAACGTGGCATAGGTAATGATGAAATGTCTATGGTGACATCAGGCAAAGTTATCTGCTTGTCACCCAACGGGCCTCTTTGGTACAATTACACTGATGGTCCAGCGTCTAGTTCCTGACTGCACACTGGCCCAGAGATTAGATCCGATCACAATAATGGATATATCTTTCAGGGCTGATTCAAGTTCACTAAATTCATGAAGACAGATTTTACCCAATTTGGCAGTTCAGTAGTTCTGAGGGGGAAAAAAACCACATTACTTCAATGGCAACTAAAACTGATAAGGGACCAGGACAGCATATTTTGCCACTGTGAGCATCATCTGCTGGATTGCGATCAGAAGGTAACTTGATGCATCCATTGCCTCCATGGGTCTAGATTTGACATAAAACTATATAAATAAAAGCCCTGATTTTATGATAGCCTCACTTCTGAAAGGTGCTTCTATGGGCACCGCCATTGTTTATATGATTAAAATTAAGGAAAAGTCCCCAGTGAATTCTGATGTACCATTGATTAGAAGATGCACCTTAATTTTAGAAGTGTTACAATGTGAATAAAATGATGTGTCCTAGAATTGATGAAATATGTTACATAGAGTCCTGCCAGCCTGAAGAAATAATTGTTCATATTAAAAAACCTTTTCATATCTCTGCTCTAAAGCATTAAATCTAGATTGAACTGTCTGGCAGTGTTGTTATTTGCCTATATCCCTGTTCTTTGGTGCTAGAAACTCCACAGTTGTGCCCCAAATAGTGCCTACTAGCATACCGTTTCTGTTCTATAGCTGTAAAAGCTTAGACTCAGGTGAAGAATCTCTTCCTTGGTGCCAGGCTCACATCTGTTTTTCTTCTGCTGTTAGACCTCAGCTCTTGAGTATCCCCTGTTGCTCTGTAGACTAGCAGGTGAAGAGGAAAGTCCAATGGAGCTTTAGACTTCCAGTTTCACCAAGTTTTAAAGGGAATGTAATAGCTATGTCATTGATGTATATTGTTTCTAAATGAAGTGGGCAAGGTAGCTTCCATTTCTTTGTTCCTGGGCTAAAGTTAATTCAGACCTATAACCACCATCCCAGAGGACTGAAGGAAAGCTAATGTTGAACATAATTGAGGCTCTCTCCACGGGGTCAGGTAAGCATCTGACACACTTAGGTGGTATCTGTTGAAGAGTGGAAGATCCTTTACGTTTGTCTGTCGTGGTTGCCATACATGTCCTCTCAGGAGAAGCTGGCAGGTGGTGTTTTCTTCCAGCCCCAGCAGAAGACACTAGGTCTGTAACTCTCTTCCTGTCCACCCCCAATAATCCTTGCCCCTAGGCAGTCGGCCATGGTCTCTGACATGTCACACAATGGCTCAAATAATTTAGGTGTTCCAGAAGACAAGTGACAATATGTTTGGGTAAATTTTATTTGGCCCTACAAACTACTTTACCCACAAAAATCTGATGACTATTGTGAAACAGACTGTGGGGTGCAGGAAGTCAGAGACATGGTGCAGAGCAGTCATAAGCTAGTAGCTCTGCCTCATTTTGGTAAGATAGCTTTCTTCAAATACTTGAAAGATTCCCAGGCAGAGGAGGGATTCACTTTTATTCCACATATTTTCCAAGGAGTAATATGAAACCATGGATAGATTTTCTTTGAAGACCAAATCTTAGTTCATATGACAAGGAAATTTGTAAGTTAAAATTCTCAGTAATAGGGTAGCCTGTCACAGGAGTAGTGAGTACTATCTTTGGATAATCATCTCAAGATCAGTTCTTTGAAGGGGTTTTAAGTGTCTGATTCTTTCGTTCCACAAATATGTACTAAGCATCAGTATGTATTAGACACTCTTAGGTGTGGTGATTACAGCCATGGAAAAGTTTTCATGGGATGGAAGTTCCATGCACCATTTTGCTAGGGTATCTTTCTAACTTGTAAGTTCTGATTTTTTAGGTGGACAGATCTTTTTATAGGTTGGCTATTTAGAATAACTTTGGAGAATTGTAAGGCTATTGGTTTGTAATGGTTTCCTTCTCAGGTGTTAAGAATATCTGATTCATCTTTACCCGTCATTGAATCTGTTACCTGTTTTGTTAATTGCTATCACTATCCTTCTACTTGAACCAGTTCCCCCCAACCCCGTCCTTTGGTTTTAGTGGAAAACCTCTCCTCTCTTACATATCACCTGCCCAAGAGAATGCATTTTTGTTTGTTCTTTGCAATGAAATGAACAATCATTTTACAACAGTTTCAGCATCATTTGTAATATTAATTCTTTTGGAAGACATACCTCTCTTCTGGGCTGCATAAATGATCACTTAAGAACACATAGGTGTTTGTTAAGAATTCAGGAACTACTGTTTCACCAGCAAACCAATATCTATTTTATGGCATTTTTGTATCTGTATCTGATAGAAAAGGGTAAGGATTCCTAAATTTTTGATGACTTTGCTGTCTGAGGTTTTAGTCTATTTCAAATAAGTCCACTAAGTGAAAAAAAAAGTAAAATTTGAAACTATTTAATATTTAATTTCTATTTTATTCTGACCAATGAGTATATAGCCATTATAGTGATGTTATCACTGGTAAAATGAACTCACTTAAAGTTTCATTTTTCATGTTGAATCAACCAAACTTCCTTGTTATATTTAAAAAAGAAATCTTTCAGTTTTAAAATTTCTGCAATTTGAGAGTTTATCATCCAACAAAACTAGCCTGTTGTAAATCAGAGATATAAAATCACAGAGCCTATGAAAAGTTGTGTCAAGCATGAAATTAATGCTTCTGAGACACTTTTATGAGAAATATATTAAATCCAATAAGTTGCGTTGTTCCAGAACCCTGCAGACTTTAGTGAAATAACTATAAATTTGTCTCTTTTAACTAAAAAGAAATATTCATATTAACATGTATATGCCGATAAGTTTTATTACACAGTACTATTACATTTTAAAGATAAATATGATTAATTTGTGTTTACAAATCATGTATTCCTGATCTGGGTACAGTTATAGCATACCTTATATAAACTTTTTGTTCTTTATTATATCACTTTAATTCTTAAACCTCAAAGCGTCTCATTGTTCTGTGATTTAACTGCATACAATATGTGACACACGACTGGCAGGAAACACATCCTGATACTTTAACTGTAACATCAAATTAAAAACTAGCATTCTCTAAAGTTTTATTTCCTCTCCCCTCTCTTTCTTCTTTCATTCCTCCCCCCCTTTCTCTTTTTCTTCCTTCAAAGTTCTTTCCAAAGTTTTGTAATTGTTTTCTTTTTTCTTTTGTCTTCTTCTTTTTTGCTCTCTCCTATACAAACTAAGTCCTTAAATTTTGACATTTTAAAAATTATTTTAGGCCAGTTTCCAGAAAACTCAAACTATGATATTTACTTATTCATCCAACAAATAGTTGTTGATTACCTGACATATGCACTGAAGACATAGACCCGTATTAGTGTTTTAAAAAATATATATATTAATTGAATTTTAAGGAATGCTGTATTCTTGATTCAATGTTTGAGTCCTTGGAGGGAGCATGATGAAGTTAGAAATGTGGGCTCCATAACCAGATTCTCTGGGCTGAAATTCTAGTTCTGGCAGAATAAACTTGGACTTACTCATTTTCAGTTGCCTTATCTGTAGCATAGGAATAATAGTATTACCTTCCTCAAAAGAAGAATGCATGTGTATATATATATATATATATATAGTAATATGGTTATATATAGTTATATATAGCTTAATATTTTATAACTTTACATATACATATAGCTAAACTATGTGTATATGCTTGGAATAGTGTATTGAGGATTGACTGCATTTTATAATAATGACCTTTTCCCCTTCAACTTCACCTCTTCCCTTCCTCTACCCCATTCCCCTTTGTGCTTGCTCCTCCTTTTCCTCTTTCTCTTATTCCTCCTCCTTCTCCCTCATTGTTCCAAGCACATTAATAAAGTTGTATCACATAAGAATGTATATAAATTTGCCTTTGTGATACAAAAGCAAGATAATTATAGCAAAAAATATTCATGACTTTATGGCATGTTAAAGTGGCTTTCAAAGCTAATAACTGCCTTCAGGAATAAACTGGCAGTTACCATGAGTCTTTTACATAAAGACTACCGCATGTGGGGCATGCTAATAATCTTGTGAGAAAGGAAATAAGAAAGTATGGAGAAATTAGAGTAACACAGGGAAAATACCATATGTCTTGGCAACATAACTGTTTTAGCTTTATCATGTTTGTTTCTTTCTCTGGATTGTGGTGGGCAGATTCTAAGTTGGTCCTCAAAAATCCTCCTGCCATTCATGCCCTTGTGTAATCCCCATTACCTGAGTTGGTAGATGATGAATTTACTGACTCACTTCTAATGAGTACAATACAAGTGTTGATATGTTGTTTCCAAGGTTACATAACAGGAAAGACTTTGGCTTCTGTCTTGCTTGCCCCCTTTTGCTCTCTTGCCTGCCCTGGGAGAAGTCAGCTGCCGTGTTTTGAACTGGCCTACGGAGATGTCCAACTGGCCAGGACTAATGACTCTGGACAGTAGCCAGGGAGAATATGCCTGTAGCCATGTGAATCCACTTGGGAGCAGATTTTCCAGTTGGGTCTTGAAATTTCTACAGATAACACGTGATACCTTGATTGTGGCCTAGTGAGAGTGACCCTTATCTGTAGAAACTACGAAATAATAAATCTTTATTGTTTTAGGCCACTAAGTTTTGGGATAATTTGGTGTACAGCAATGGATAACTAACACACTAATGCTATGCGTCTTTGTTGGCATTGATTAGCACTAAAGTCCTTAAAAAGGAAAGATGCCGTGTGTTTTTTGCAAATGATAGTGAAATGTATAAGGTATATGGGTTAGGATGACAGCTCAGTGGGCTACCAAGAGCCGTGTTACATTAGTGGCTCGGGAAATCATATAGTAGGATACAAAGGGCTTTTAATTTACATGTAATGGAATTGACTACATTAAAATTAAATGCATTAGAATAGAATGTTATAGAATAAAATGGAATGGAATGGAAGAAAATCAACAGAAGAGAAAACAGAGCAGAAAATATCCGCTGTTTTAGAAGTAATCAGGGTAGGTATTGGGTGTGTGCATGTGTGTGTTCAAAGTCCTGAGAATGTGCACACATTCAGGGATTTGCTGGAAGGACTTTCAGTACTCAGAGACAGTTGTGCTCACAGCCGTATTCTATTAACACCATCAACAAGAACAGATGGATTAGGCTGAGTCCAGAGGAATCCAGGCACAGGCTTCCTAGGTTCCCCTTGACCCCCACTCCCACTCCACACTCACAGAGAAGTCACACAGGATGTACTCCTCAGTCCAGCAGCTAAATAGAGCAACATGGGTGCAGCCCAGGAAAGCCTGCTTGACCCTCAGAGTCCGAGGTTTTTATTGGGGATGGGTCATGCAGGAGCACAACCAGCCTCAGCTACCAGCATCTCACACTTCAAGAAAGGAAATCCAGCGTTTAGCAGCCCCGGCTGGTAAAACAGTGAGGCTCCCAGCTGCCAACCAAGGGCCACCCCACAGATAGGCTCTGTTGAAGACGGCAACTTCAGGCCTTCTGTGTTAATGCTTTTTTTGCACAAGATGTGTATACATTTGCATGTTTTAAAATGGTGGCCCTTCTCCTATTTTAAGCCTGAAATGAAAAAAGACCCTTGATAATCTTTTTTAAGAATCAATCCGTGTTTCATCTCTGAACTTTCTCTACATGCCCGAACTCTCTACATGGTATTATTTGTACCTTGATGGGGGAGTGTGTTAGATTCTTACAGCTATCTGGGATTTCATTCTTCTTGCCCTGATAACGCTGTGCTCTGTGGCGGTAGGCATTAGCCTCATATCTGCCCAACGCTCTGTTCGAACAGACAGTACCATCGTATACGCTTTCCCTTTGAGTGGGTATTAGCAATCTGTGGTTTGCGGGTAAATTTGGACCACTGACTGCTTTTGTAAATAAAGTTTTACTGGAACACAGCCACCCCCATTTGTTTATGTTTTGGCAGTGGCTGTTTTTCAATCAACCAGACATGAGTAGTTGCAATAGAGACTTCATGGCCTGCAAAGCCAAACACAATACTAAACAAAATTGCCAACGCCTGCATTAAAAAAGCAGAATGGCTTGCACAAATATTGAATAAATTATTCAACACCCTTAGATAATACAAGATTGATAAAAGAAATAGATATGACAGTTGATAATAAAATTTTATTCCAGACTGTTATTTGTTTTTCCTCTTGGATACTTGTCAAGCAGTTGTGATGTAATGACACTTGTTTCTCTCGGAGCTTCCCCAGAAATATAAATCACTATTTTGTGTAATATTCACTTAAGCCTCTTCTAAGCCTAAAGTTTATTATCAGCAACCTTTATACTGGGATCATAAGAGATAGATATTAAGAGGAAAAAGTAATGATCTCTTAAGAATTATTTTCTCAGAAATTCTGTTAATCCAAATGTCAGAAAAAAATATTTGGCAGACATAACCAGAAGTAGTAGAAAATAACTGATTTCTTGGAATGAAATTTCAATAGCAGTGGGCTCACTGAGAATCCAAAAGGTTTTCACCTTGTCAGTGTCATCTTATACTTAATAAATACAAGAAGATTTAAAGTATGAATCAAAGTTAAAATTAGTGACAATAATACTGGTTAACTCTTGAGAATTAAAAATTTTCCACAGGTAAGAATAAGCCATTCCTGAAGCAAAGAAAGTAATCAAAAGCTGTTATACCATGCAAAGGATCACGGAATTTATCTCTCACATGCCAGTGTTTCGCAAACTGCATACTCTCCTATTTACTTACCTTTTTAAAAGTATATTCAACTGATAAGTTATTGAACACTACTTCTGAAACTAATGATGTGCTATATGTTGGCTAATTGAATTTAAATAAAAAAATAAAAGTTTATTCTAATTTATTTAAAGAAAAACTTAAAGAAAATTCCTTTAACAGGGGCACCAGGGTGGCTCAGTCAGTTGAACATCCGACTAGTAATTTCAGCTTTGGTCATGATGTCAGGGTTGTGGGATCGAACCCAGGGCTCCACGCTTGGTGCTCCAGTCTGTTTGGGATTCTCTCTCTCCCTCTTCCTGTGCCCCTCCCCCTGCTCATGCTCACTCCCCCTTTCTCTCTCTCAATAAATAAATAAAATCTCTTTTAAAAAATGACTTTAACAGGACTGTGAATATAAACTTCTTATCACCATAGAAGTATATCCCAAAATGAGTACACTGAAGCAATATTTAAAAATTTTAATTATGTATGGCTTCCTGCAAGTGCCTCAGAGACTGAAAACCCGCTTTTTGGTACAGCAGGAAAATACAGTAGAGTTCTGGGGTTGAATTAAAATGGGTCTAGGAAGGAGAATAGATGAGAATGAAGGAGGATGGACTAGCAGATGGTGGGTTTTTTTATCCAGGTAAGACATGTTAACAATCTTTTAAGAACAGTTTTAGTAACAATTTGACGAATAATTAGGAAGGAAAAATTAGTAACACTGGTGGTGACCGATTTAATTAGGGTAGGTTGGTGAGCAAGGCAGGAGTGTGGTTGGGTTGGGGGGAGTCTTTGTCCCAAGTAGGAAATGGATGAAGTGGATAAAGTTAAGGGAAAAGAGAAAGAGTACAAGTATGAACTAGAAAGTGACAAAATATAGTAAACAAGTCTAAAAAAAACAAGTCTTGGAGTTAGGATAGAGGCTTGCAGTATTAAGAAAAACACTAGACTATAGAGAGAAACAGGTATGTTGTAAATCATAGATACAAATCTGCTACTAATATAACACTCTTTGTAGAGGAATATGAAAAAAGAAAAGTATATTGGTGTTTATCTAAGAAATTTTTACAAAAAATAGATGTATTTGTGGGGAAAAACGGCACATTAAATACCAATAGATATATTGGAAATATATAAGAGATGTGATATAAATATTTAACCCTTAACAAAAATATATAGAAAAAGGGGCATCTGGGTGGCTTAGTCAGTTAAGTGTCTGACTTCAACTCAGGTTGTGATCCCAGGGTCCTAGGATTGAGCCCCACATGGGGCTCCCTGTTCAGTGTGGAGACTGCTTCTCCCTCTGCGCCTCCTCCTGCTCGTGTGTTCTCTCTTTCTCTCTCCACTGTCTCGCAAATAAATAAATAAAATCTTTAAAACCTTTCTATATATAAATAAAGAAAAAATCCTATAAAAAATTAAATATCTCTGTGTATACATATATATACATACATATATATACACATATATACACATATATATACATACATATATACATATGTATGTTACTCCCCAACATAGAAAAAATGGGAGAAAGTCTTGCAGTGAATGGCATATAAATACATATTTGTGATTGGAAAAGCCTTTGGAGTGACTTATTAATAGAGAATTTGCTCTGTTTTGGTGGACAAAGTAGGGAGCAGGAACACTATAAACCAAGGTGATGTCACTTCTGTGTGGGCTCATATTTTGCTCGTTCAGATGAGGCTTGGAGGCAAGCAGAGCGGCTTGCACAAATATTGAATAAATTATTCAACACCCTTAGATAATAAAAGATTGATAAAAGAAATAGACATGACAGTTGATAACAAAATTTTGTAATGTTTCACATTACTTTATAGGCACATGTATTGTTTGAAAATGATTCATTTGGATCAGGACTAATCACTGTGGCTGCTTTTTCTTTTTTCCTTTTTTTTTGGTATTTTTAGCAAATTGGGCATATTTGTATAAATTTGTAATAGTAAATGAATATTATTACCAATAGCAACAACAACATATATCATTTTCATATTGCAGTTTCTCTTTTCCCAAGTAACGTCTGGAATGTTAGCATCTGCCTTTACCTTCTATAGTTCTGAATTGGCAAATCTATAACTATAGAGGATTTATTAATATTATGATTTTTAATTCCTCTACCTGAGAAAATCCATTTTCAGTGAATCATCTGATTTTAATGAGGACTGCCTACCCCGATTTTCTACATGGGCAACAAAGCCAGAATGAGTCATGGAACTCAGCAAAGATCCCAGGGAATGAGTTGAACTCGTTTCTTTTCTTTTTTTCTTTTTTTTTTTAGTAAGGGAGATGAGGGGAGAGGGGCAGATGGAGAGGAGGAGGGAGAGAGAGAATCTTAAGCAGGCTACATGCCCAGCAGGAGCCCCACGTCAGGCTGGATCTCACAACCGGCGATCATAACCTGAGCCAAAATCAGAAGTCCGAGGCTTAACCAACTGAGCCACCCAGGCGCCCCGAACTCATTTCCATTACTCTCTAGTTATTCACAGCTTTGGCTTTACTTCAGGATAAAATTCACAGGGATAGGGTCTCTCATATATTTTTAAACAGAAATGAACTTTTCCATGGTATTTTATGAACCTTACTCCTGATAATAACATTTAAAGTGGCAGATGTATATTTATGAATGTGTTTCAAATCTTTAAAAGGTTGAAAATGTGGGTTTAGTTTCGAAATTTGCTGCTAAGTGAAAATTCTATACGTTTTCATATGAAATTTTTTACCCAGATTTAATTTTTGCATTATGTTATGTACAGCCAAGTGGTATTCATTATTTTTAAAGCATGAGAAAATGGCATCTAAAGCTGCCTCAATTTGATTGTTTTGTTACTGGATTGCTAGGTTCTTGTTCCAGGTACATCAAAGAATTGGAGACCTGAGACCAGAATGGGGGAGTGGAGTTTATTGAGTAGATAAATATAGGGCATTTTTTAAAAGGTTGTATTTATTTATTTGAGAGAGAGAGAGGGAGAGAGAGAGAGAGAGAAAATACAAGCAGGGGGGAGCGGCAGGCAGAGGAAGGGGCAGGCTCTCTGCTGAGCAGGGAGCCCAATGCGGGGCTCAATCCCAGGACCCTGAAATCATGACCTGAGCCAAAGGCAGATGCTTAACCCACCCAGGCTCCCCGAAGTATAGGACACTTTCAGAGAGAGAGTGGGCCAGTACCTGAGCAAGAGTGGCAATGGCCCTGAGTAGCTCTGGCGTCATCCTTTCAAGCCTGCTTTGCGTACCTGTAAATGTGGCTTTGATTGACATTTTTGATCGACAGCTGGTGGTTATATAACATTTGGCCTCTGCACATGAACCTACCCATGATGCATTCTGTTATAATTTTATTTATCTATGTACTGTATATTTATGAGTGTCTAATGAGCTTCTGTTGTGACCTTAAAGATAGTAAAGGACAAGCTTCACCCTTTGTGCGCATGCTCAGATCTTAGACGTCCCCTTGTGGCTTTTGAGCCAGGTTTGTGGCTAGGCCTTTCCTGTTCTGTTAGCCCTTAGAGGTGGCTCTGAAGGTGTGGCTGTTGACCCTCGGGGGTGGCGCTGAGCCTGTGGCCAGCACCTGCTTTATCCCTCCTCTCTTATGCCTAACTAACTGCCTAACATTTTCATCCTTAACAAATGAAAAGATCCAAATATAATCCTTTTTTAATGTAAGTGAATGTTACTGGAGGGAAGTACACAAGAGGAGAAACTGGAATGTCCAGTTGGAAATTGAATTTCCAATAATTCAATAAATGTGATTGAGCCCGTATATATGTTTCATACTGAAGACTTCAAGTGTGTCGTGTAACACGCGATCTATACATGCTGCTCCACCAAATCCAATCCATAATTTCCACATAAATTATCCGATTAAGAGCAGGTAAATAGCAAGCACAGAAATGGAAATTCTAGAGCTTTATATTTCATAGAAGGATATCAACAAATAGCATTCAGATTTTGCACTCTCAATGAATAGGTAATCTAGGTCATAGATGAAAATCTAAACGTTCAAAGAAAAACATTTCTTTCAACATATTCTTTCCAATAAACCATTTTCAACATCCTCCCTGATCTACATCCTGACATTCAAGAGTAGTTCTAGAACATGAATCTCCCTCACCTCACCATTCTTCCCCTGCAAATGCATTATGGTCCAAGAAGCAGGGGGAAATTAATAGGTTCAGTTACTCTGGACTAAACAGTACACAGTCTATTAGGGGACAATCACAGTCACTTATTTCCAAAGGAGAGCTGCCCATTGCTGCTGAGAATAGCAGCTAATAAAGCTCTTCAGTCATAGGTTGGAGTGGAAGTGGAGGAAAATAGATCAGTATAAGGGAAGAAATGAGAAAGGAAGAGTTGGTTGGTGGAGATTTGAGGAATGTCAGTTTAGTAACTGCATATCCGAAGGAAAAAAAAAAGAGACTAATATACCAAAATAAAAATTATTAAAAAAAAAAAGAGGCCAGAAGGAGGAAGAAAGGATACATGTGCAAAAGCCTCAGCATATAAATTACACTTACCCTGTGCTCCAAGCGCTTTTCAGTTTCAATTCTTGTTGCTAAACCAGAAGATTTGTATCAATTCCAGGCCATGCAAAAATATTTAATCTTTGGAATGATTAATGAGATTGAATGTGACCAAGCTTTTTGCCACAGTTTTGAGCAGCAGAGGTTTGCTTAGAAAAATCAAGCTTCATTTTTTTCCTTTTTGAGTGCAGCACTTTGCATAACATCATACGAAATTGGAATGCACACTTTATAGAGAAGTCAAAATATATAAAAATCGAACAACTTGAGTATTTGAAATAATCAGCTGACTGATCCTTGATCATGCACAGTTCATCCAAATATTCACTCTTTTCATAAGTGTGTCACATTTATAGTAAAGGGAAAGGATTTGTAGGAATGCATGAAGTTACATAGTGTTTGCTTTGGCCTAAGAAGTCTTATTGTGTCAGTAGTTACTGTATTTAAGCTGACAGTGAGCTGTTTCTATTACTGCTAAAATTACTGTTTACAAGCTATGAGAGCAAATATTTCTACTGAAATTTTATGGAAAAACCTTTTTGTGAATTTTATAAATATATGTTTGTCCATGGATCATATATTTTAAAAGCCAAAAAAAGCATTATAATTTGTCTATAAGTATTTTTTACTTTATTATAGAGAAGATAGATTTTGACTACATAAATACAATAATTTAAAAAGTATTGATTATGTATTATATACCAGGATCCAATTTCTGGGTGAGGCATTGGATTTATAAAGATATAAAAAAAACCTTTTATCTGTCTTCAGTGATAGGCTTAATTATCATCTGAAGTTTTGATATTGATTTTTTAATGTTTTAATGAAGTTCTCTGATCAAATGGGCAACTCAGCATAAAAGAAGTAATTAAGTTTATTAGTTTATGAAACGAAGTACATATGACCTAAATCTCCAGTTAATCTGTTTTCAAACATAGGAAAGGTCCCTTGTGAAATGTATGTGTTTATAGTGAAAATATCATCTTCCATACGTCTGAAACATATTTAAATGTAAATAATTTGGAGACAGCCATTTCAGCATTTTTTGTTCATTGTTTCACAACTAGAAGGCTTTAATAAACATCAAAGTGCTGCTGCTAAAAGGTAGAATTCTTTAGATCCAAGGTAGACAGTAATTTAGTTCCTCCAGGATTCAAACATATGCAAATCACTGAAAACTATAACCGTAAGACCATCCTCCAAAATGCATAATTGTTTTTTGTTTTGTTTTGTTTTGTTTTTTAACTATTGTGAGTGTACTCTATTATTTTAATGAGAAGAAAGTCTGGACTAGCTTTCTGTGTTTGGCTTTGAAGATACACTTTTTTTTTTTAATGTTTTGCTTTAAACATAAAATTGTAGTTTAGTGACCCTTCAGTAGTTGAAAGACATTGTTAAGTAAGGAATCGAAGAGAGGAACAGATTTAGGAATATACTCTTAAGTACTTCAGTTTTTGAACTTTTGATCCTTTTGGGAAAGTGACATTGTAACCAAATTATTTCAATTCAGCAAAATCTGTTAAAATGCATGCTCTCTAGAGAATGATTAAAATTTTTCAATTTGTGAAAGTGACTTAGGAGTAGAGATTGGTTTTACATGTTGAGTAAAAATAGCCTATCTTCTGGAGTAAGAATAAAAATTAAAGAAGTTTAAAGGTGACAAATATTTTCACTTTGATATATGTTACGCTTGAGTGATGCCAAACGCACTATAGAACTCAATCCACTTCTAATTTTTATTTGCTTTCTTTGTATGTTAATTTGTTGGGGAGGAATACTGAGCCCTTCTCCTTTAGTTGAACTTCTCTAAGATAACAACCCTGACCTCTTGGCTACTCCCACTCCCCAACAAAGAAGGAATAAGGCAGGGGTGGACAAGAATGGCCCAAAGGTGGGAGAGGTGTAGCCTATTCTGTCTCAGGCTCTCAGCCATTTCCTCACTTTCTTTTATGACTATATCTGCTGCTAGCAAATGTAAATTCTCTTTCTCGCTTGCCACAACGGAGCCCTTCCCCAGGAGAAGGGCCTCCATTTTGTGAATTCTTTCACTGACTTTTACCGTGTGAGTTGATTAATGGGAGTATCGAGATGGTAGCAAGGCTGCAAGGTTGGAAGACCAGTTACATCAATCAATCACACCACCAAACTAAGTGACAACATGGATACATGTTTTTAAAATTTTGGAATTGTGAAAAATTTTCCAAACATGTAATTAGACTCATAAAGGAAAATATGTAATAATCTTTATGGCAACATAAATAAATTTAAAGGGAAAATAACCAGTTGAGAAAAGAGTTTTCATCTCATTCAAAAATTAATGATTTCCTAAAAAATAAAAATAATTAATGATTTCCTTATACCCAAGAATTTCCGCCGAATCATTCTTACCTGGGTCTCTACCACCAGTAAAAAGGGTATATAACAATAAACTGACATTGTGCACACACAGTCAGTAAGCCAATGGGAGGTGTTTATGCATCGACGCTAGAAACTCAATTCAGTGATTCAAATAGTTTTTTTTTTTTTTTAAAGATTTTATTTATTTATCTGACAGAGAGAGAGACAGCCAGTGAGAGAGGGAGCACAAGCAGGGGGAGTGGGAGAGGAAGAAGCAGGCTCATAGCGGAGGAGCCTGATGTGGGGCCCGATCCCATAACACCGGGATCACGCCCTGAGCCGAAGGCAGACGCTTAACGACTGAGCCACCCAGGCGCCCCTTCAAATAGTTTAAATGAAGTCACACTTAACTAGTCTATATGTCTATTCTTTAATAATAATAACTGACCTTGTAAGTCTTGACACTAAATGGGAAGCAATTCCATAAAAGAATATGTCAGTAATTCTAATGTGGAAAATTGTATCTGTCCTAACCAAAATACCAAAATAATCACTGTAGAAAAATATAGCTATTCAGCAAGAAAAAAAAAGCCTATAAAAGTAACGGACAAGTTAATATTGATGATACATTAAATGTAAGGCATTGAAAGTTTATATTAATGACTCAAGAAGGAAGAGAAGGCTTGATGGGTAGTAGTTGGTGGAAAAAGAGGGAAGAGAATCTTTCTTTAGAAGATTTTTCTCTTTCTGTACCATTTCTTCATCATTTTTTTTTTTTCTTTTCCAGACAGTGGGGTAACTCATGGCTGTCTAGCACTTAAACTACACCTAAACATGAAGTTAATCACACCAGACACCTTTAGGACAACATACAAGCTAAAGACTAGAATACTTGGAAACACGAAAGTCGTGCGTGTACGCAGAAGACTAAGGTGTGGTAGGAGAGGCCAGCTGTGCAGCCTTTTCACTGGGCGTGCTGCGTACGCTGAAGTCGCATGTTTAGGGTGTATGAACAGGATGGTGCATAATTCAAATGTGTTCCATGTGATATTTCTAGCTAGTAACTGTTATCTTCATCGGTAGTTGTGCCTTTGCCTAAAAATATATTGTGAAAATATCACTACTTTTTGCTTATTAATTTAGTATGTTTTAGATGAAAAAGCTGGTACCAAAAAAATTACCTATTCTGGCATAAAGTTGTGAACTGGACACTAAGGTAAATTTGTAATATATATACCAAATTTAACACACCAGTCACAAATTATTATCCTGATTTTAAATACCCTTTCCCCCCACAGCTCTAAAATATCTCCCAAAATATCTCCCAAAATATCTCCATATCACCCTTTTTTATTTCCTAGAAAAACCCAGTTCCTCTAACTAAATTTAGAATGTACTTTCTGAAAATCCTTCTGATTCCAGGGCGTAGTTATAAATATATCCTTAGATGCCTACAAAGCTCTGTGTAAGTAATTATCATAAGTGATAACATACTGCATTGTGATTGCCCAGCACCAGCCCTTTCTCGCTTCCACACACGTGAGCACATACACACATGTACAGAGGCTGTGGTTCTTTGTGGGATGGACGTGGATCATTTATTCCTGCGTTACTAGTATTTCTTAAGTCATAGACGCTAAATACTGATTTTGTTGAATTATTTTACAATAAAAAGGATCAAAATACATAATAATGTAAAGTAGTAGAATACCGAAAGCTTTTTGGTCATTACATTTATTTATTTGTGGTAGATTTGTTGGCTTACTGTTTATTTTTAACTAGGCCAAAATCTGGATAAATATTCTAGCTGTTTTCTTCACTGGCTGATTACCCATGAACTTGCTAAGCCCATTGAGAGAGAATGATACTCGGGATAATTATGAAGAAGTAATGGGACCATGTAATCAATAAGTGTGTATGTAGTTTGTGGCACATGCAGACTACGTTACTTACCTTTCACTTTGCCTTTTCTTCCTTCCAACCTCTGCCTAGATCTCATGAAGAAACTTAGACAATGTGTGCTTATCTCAGTAAAAGGAAGAAAATATAATATTTACCTCAATGTTACTGTTATCCGCAGTTTCCTATTGTCCAAATATATTGGTTTTAGTCCAAAATAATTCTTTTAATTATTTCAAGATTCTAATTCTCTAAATTAAATCCGAATGAATGTAAGAGAATGAATATATTAGATTGGTTAAAGTCCAGTTTTCAGTTTGGCTTAGTGGCATGGCAAACTTAAGCATCTTTCCTGTCCCTGAAATGAGATTTTCAAGTATATCATCGTGAGCCACCATGACCCCAAGGTAATGTTATGGACTGTGATTTTGTGTCAGTGATATATTGATTTCAGAAATGACACAAATCTGGTTTTGATTGTGGCATCCTTTAAACTATAACTTCTATGTAACAATGATAAATTTTAACGTTATAATGTACCTCCTGCTGTTAAGGTTAATCCGTCCAAGCACAACCAAGTGAGGATTTCACTTCACCTTGTGAAAAAAACTGTGCCTTTTCAATTTAATTCATTGGAGTAATAATACCCATGGAGGAAAGATATATACCTATATCTATCTATCTATCTATCTATCTATCTATCTATCATCTATCTATCTATCTATCTATATTCCTATATATATATATATTCATGTTCTCTCTATATTTTGCATAATATGCATAGTATCTATACATATTTAAATGTGTATATATGCAATATATAATTAATGAACAGTGTAATTACTTTTTGATATTTTTATCTACATACACATTTTTGATTCTGAATCTCTCTTTCAATCCACAATGTTATTAAAAACAAACAACTTGACATCTCATTAGGCTTTCTACTAGTTACTAGTATTTTTGTAAGTCATCATCAAACATCATAGTACTAATGAAGTATTTTGAGATTGAGCTGTGGAATATATCAGGACTAAATAAACTTTTAACTCTTTATTTAAATATTATTAAAATCTATTTAAAGATATAAATAAATTTAAATAAACATTGTGCAGATATACTGGCTGTGGGTCCTTAATCCACATGAATCAGGCATGATTTCTGCCCACCTTGCCTGGCATTTTGCTCTCACATGTGTTTCCCCCTTTCAGCTAAGTTTAAGTTCAGATTATCATAGAAATATGTGCAATGGGTTATTAAAAGACCTAAGATTTGTGAGCTACAAACAGAAATAGTCTTATTTTTCCTTTCCAGTGGGACTTCTCCTTCTACGCAATCTTGGGGTTGATCCTTTTACTCTTGAATGAAATCAGTGGAGAGTCCACAGCCTTTATTATGCATTGCTTCCCTTATTTGATCATTTTCAAATGAACTCTCAACTTTGACCCCTGACTTCTGGCAGTCCACTACACTTTTGAAGAATCCTTGTTCTGGGTGGTCTTTTGGAATGGGATAAATTTTAGGGATCCCAGCTTTTTTTCCAGCACTGTGGAAGTAGAGCTCTTCTGAGTCAACTTTCTTCATGCACTGTTGCCAAAGACCACCCTATCTAGTTGATGGAATATATCATTAATAACTCCCTATGTTGCCTTCTTCTCCATATTTATTCTCTCCCATCTTCAAACAACATAATTTCGTCAAATCACAGTGGCCTTCTTGCTGCAAGTACACACGAGTCAAGGCCTTTGTACTTTGTACATAGTTCCCTATGCCAGAATGAGCCCTCTAAACTTCCCATGTAAATCTAGATCTTGTTTCAGGTCTTTACTAAAATATCACTTTTAAAAATTGTCTTTCTTTAATTATGCTACCTAAACTAGCACCCCTACCATACCATATCACATCATTCCCTTATATCTATGTTCTTATTATATATTATTTATCACTTTTTAAAATAAAACTATTTAAAATTATGTTATATAGGGATGTGTTTACCTGTTGGTTTTATGTGACTCTAGATCTAATCATTTGTTTCCCCTGTATAATTCAGAGTTCTGCAAAAAACAAACCCACAGATCTTGTGTGTGCATTGTGCATATGTATATCAGAAAGAGAGAAGGAGAAAAAAGGAAGGAAGGGAGGGAGGATGAGAGGAGAAGGGAAAGGAAGGAAGAAAGGAAGGAAGGAATTTAAGGAATTGGCTTATGTGATTGTAGTAACCCAAACTCAAAATCTAGAGGGTAGACCAGTTGGTGGGATAACCAGGAACTTGTAGCTGCATCTTGAGACCAAAGGCAATCCAAAGATCATACAAAAACCAGCCTAACTTCTGATAAGGATGTTATGTAGATATACTGTATTAGAATCTGTTTGGTCTGTAAATAAGAAACATAATTGAAAGTTAGAATATTTCTATACCAACTTAAATTCATTTTTACTATAAGTTGTAGTTCCTTTGATTACAAATTGATGATATTTCTGCTGTTTATTGTGACAATAGCATTTTATAAATAGAAATTAAAACAATAGGAGAAAATGTTTCTCCAATTTTAATGGTCATCAAAAACTGAAGTTAGATCAAGTCATTTATCTTCCCTTTTCATCTGTTGTGTCATCTATTCACTGAAAGAAAGAGCTAGATAATCTTTGTTTCTTTTTTTTTAATATTTTTTATTATATTAGTCACCATAGAGTACATCCCTGGTTTTTGATGTAAAGTTCGATGATTCATTAGTTGCGTATAACACCCAGTGCACCATGCAATACATGCCCTCCTTACTACCCATCACCAGCCTATCCCATTCCCCCACCCCCTCCCCTCTGAAGCCTTCAGTTTGTTTCTCAGAGTCCATAGTCTCTCATGCTTCCCTTAAAAAGTTAAAAATTGAGCTACCCTATGATCCAGCCATTGCACTATTGGATATTTACCCCAAAGATACAGACGTAGTGAAGAGAAGGGCCGTATGCACCCCAATGTTCATAACAGCTTTGCCCATAATAGCTAAATCGATAATCTTTGTTTCTTAAAGATCGGATATAATCAGCTTTTGTATAAATAGTCTTATTTCAGCTTTGCTATTCTTTTACTATAAAATGTATATACTATTTATTGTCAACGTCCATCAGCCGAAGACCTTGAGGAATATGCTTGGCAAATCTGGGTTTATTACTTGCTGCTGCAAGAGAGACTATACACACAGAAACATTGGTTTTTTCAAAGAATAGAGGTTGTTAGTGTAGAATATTTGTATGATTGAGGACGTGGACTGAGTCCTAGAGTTATCTTGCCAAGGATTTGACTGAAAAAAACATGGAGTTTTTGAAACCGTCCATAGTATTGCCATTATTTTAAATGGGTTCATTGGAGTTACTTTTAGATACATTTTCCTAATATCTGTATGTTCTGAATCAATTTATGTTATCAATTTATATATTGAGTTTGAGCTTAGATGATCTGTGATACACACTGTAACTTAGAGTGGCATAGTTTATCTGTCTTGCAGCTACAGTGCAGTCCAATTGGAAAAGTTTCCTCTTAGGCTGAACTCCCAGCAGAGATATTATTTACTTTATCATTACAGTGCCTTAAGGTTGCAGGACATAGTTCAAGATAAAATATAGGTAAAGTACTTGACTTGTGGTAGGCACACAATAACTATCTATAGGAAATTTAGACATTACTCCTCAATTATCCAATACAATGTAATATTAAGTAAACAAAATAGGATTGGACAGTTAAACTATATAATAAAACTACAAAATAGAATAGAGAATATAATCCAAGGCTGATAAGAAAGTGCTATAATTAATTGCACCGTGTATGGGTATATTTTAGAAGTTCTGCTCATTAAATGACACTTTGTAACTGAAGGAAGCAAACAAATTATCTTCAGTATTCTTAATATATTTTTTTAAAAATTTCTGTTTTAGAGAGAGAGAGTACATGCACATGCATAAGTTGGGGTTGGGGGAGGGGGAGAGAGAGAGGGAGAAGCAGACTCCCTGTTGAGTAGGCAGCCTGACATGGGGCTCGATTCCAGAATCTTGACCCTTGATCATGACCTGAACCATAGTCAGACACTTAACGGACTGAGCCACCCAGGTGCCCCTATTCTTATTTAACCTAAAGATAGGTTAGTATGAGCATGATGTCAATACTATGTGCCATATGGAAATATTAGTCTATTTTATTGGTCTTTTATAGTTAGAATGGACAAAACCCCCAATTATAGCCAACTGGAGCCTAAAATAAATGCATATATTCTCAAACATGAGAAATTTGTAGGAGTTGCTGACATAATCAAAACTTGATAAAAATAGAAAGTCAGAAATTTAGTGCTATAAGCCTTCTTTCCCTGTATGCTAACTCTGTTTTTGCTTTTCTTTACCCTATTATCCTGTTATAGACCTTACACAGTCATGTGTATGAGAAACAGAGGGTTTAGGCTTTCTTTCTCCCAATACTGTTTATCGATCTCAGGGAAGGGCTCTTTAAAGATTAGCTTTTAGACTGTGTACAGTTGTGAAGAGCTTGGCATACTTTAACAGTCCACCCTTGGGGGCGTGTGAACACCTGTGGGACCATGGAGGAGTCACTTGTGTTGATTTTTCTAATAAAAATTATTAGAGCCCTCTGTCTAATTTCCATAAAATAGTATAAGAAAATACTAGAATCGTTTTGATTCCTTATTATCTCTGTACCCAAATCTGCTCACTTGACAAACATATATCTAAGGAATTTGCTCATAATATTGACTGTTTAGCTCTTCATTTTCCTCCTCCAAAGAGAAATTAAAAAGGCATAGCTTCATGCCTATGGAAGTTAGTCAGTGGTAATGAGAAAAAAAATATATTTTTATTTAGAGAAAGCTTTAAGTTTTGTTTGTTTTTTTTCAGGGGGAGGGGGCGCTGCTGCAAAAGATCATAGAGAATTCTGATGTTTAAACAGTCTAAGTAGAAAGAGTATATAGTTCTTGTATAAGTTATTTTTCAAATATTTTAGTTTTATTCTTTCTATAATTTTTAATCTTACCATAAAATAATGATATTGGAATAAGAATACTTAATTAGGAATATTGAGTTGTTCAGTTTTACACTGGGGATTAAGTTTTCTTGAATTATAGGACAACAGGTTATCTCATTTATCTTCTTCAGCATATATGTAGACAGTTAAACAAAAATGAAGCCCACAGAATATAAGTGATTGTTCATGACCAAACAGATTGTCAGTGGTAGAGACTGCCTCCCAAAATTGGGACCATCCCACTTATATTACAGGTACTTTCCCTGTTTTTTTATAGGTGAAGTTAACTAAATATAGCTTCTCTCAGTTTCTACTGAAATGTTTATGTTCTGAGTTCCAATCACTTTTAATTCTCAGAAAAAAAAACCACTTTATTTACTCTACAACTATATTAATGTAAAATTGCTACCATATGGAAAATTCACGTTCTACACTTCAAACCCATTTAGACTGTAAATGCTTCAGAGTTGTTTCCGTATCTTTTCAAAATCGTGTCCCTCTGTCTTGGCTCAGTTCCTGGAACATAATAAACACTCAATAATGATGTTTTGGAATGGAGTTTTCGAATTCAAAGTCAGTTCTATTCATTTCAGGATACGTTATGATACATATTTAGTTTCCAGATGATAGAATTATCTAAATACATTTTCCTAAGAAATGAATTAAGATTTTTTCTTTTCTGATGTTGTCCTCACTAAAAATTATAGAAGCAAATAGATTATATGAATTCTCTGGCTTTTGTAAAACACAACCTGGGATTAAGTAGTCATAATATTGTTTTGAGTTGTCTTTCTCTGCTCTCTCCTTGAAATAGTGAGCACAGTTAGATTACAATTCCAAATACTGAGATCAGATTTTTATGGAATTTATTCACTAAATTTATAATTGCAGTGCCTGATTATCACATTGAATTGTATGATCAGCCCATTAAGAATACTTTTCTTTTTTAAATCATAGACCATAGTTTAAATGACTGTGCTCTATATAGAAAATGTGAGGTCAAAGAGAAATACTGCCTTGAAAAATGGCAATATTCTAAAGCTCCAGGTATAATTTATTATTTTTATATAAAGCTTTGATATAAGAGGAAAATAATATTTTCTTTAACTGTAGTAGATTGTCATTCCCCAGCTTCCAAACAATATATTTTTAAAGAAATTGTAGGTCTAATTTTTTTTAATGCTACTCATTGCAGGTGGCTGGGTATAATTAGTGTTATTAATTTTGGTTCACAGCTCCTTGCAAAAAGCAGGATAGGTACATTAAAAATCCATAAATAAATGTTCCATAGTGATAATGTGCTTCGTATTTGAGGTGATTATTATATTATAAAATGTTCCTTTTTTAAAAAAATAAACTCTGATTTAAATGGTTGGCTCTTGGCATAACCTATTTTACCACTCAGTGGACCTACTGTTCTCTTGAGAAGCTTCATCTTGATTTAATTCATTTGTTCCGTGTTTAGTTGAAGATGCTAAGAAAACAGTTCTAGCAAGTTCAAAAAATAATGTTTTCATGTTGAATTGCCATTGTAAAGGGGTCAGCTTAAAAGGACTATTGATTGATAATCTAATGTTTGTGTCCAATTAAATGACATTCAAAGTCAAGCTAATTTTAGTCTTCGATGCTTTCATAGACTTCAAGAAAATGGGGTATTCATTTTGCCTTTTTACCATGTAATAGCTTAGTATTCAAAGGTCCTGTGTTTCTGTATAAATTATATTAAAGATAAAATCAATTCCTAGACAAAATGGATTATTGTAAAAGCCACAAACAGTAGATTCATTATAGTCTATATTTTCAACATTGCAATTGTAGTCAAATACTTGGAATAAGTATAAAAGTATATGTGTATTCTGAAATTTCTTGTGCATATAAAATGATACAAAGGCATTTAATGAGTACTGTATACCTACCACCTGTCTTAAGGAATAAAATATTACATATTAAGTTGAAGTATCCTAAGTGCATGTTATATGTTCTGTTCCTCTCCCATTCCATCAGAATGCATTTCTGGAGTAGTGTTTTAATATACTAAAGTTTACAAAATGGACTTATGATTTTCCTATCCTCCTTCAATAGACTGTATATTTCAGTATACTGTTCTAGTAATTTATCCATATTTATAGATGTAGTTCAATTTTATACATTTTGATCGTTGGATAGTCCCATTGTATGTATTGCTGTATTTAGCCATTCCCTTGCTGATTTAATTTATTTCTAACTGCAAATGAAACTGTTATAAAGGTTCTTACACATATCTTCCTACACCTGAACAAGCATTTTTCTAGGATATCTAGAGGTAGAATTTTGTGTATATGGTATGTACATTTTTAAATGCATATATATTGCAATTATTCTCTAAATTGGGTATGGTACTTGACACCGTCACAAGCATTCTTTGACTTCCCATTGTTCTACATCCTTGCTAGCACTTGGAAATTAGGTGGCTTTTTTGCTTTGTTTTGCAGAATGATAGTTAAACTGCATCCTTTTGTGATTTTTACTTTCGATTCCAGGATTATAATGAGAGTTAGCATTTTCTCAGAAGTTTATGGGCCATTTGGTTTCCCTTTCTTAAATTACCTTCTTATACTCTTTGTCCATTTGTTCTTAACTTCACTGCCAATTGTTTCATTTTAAATTTGTAGGATCCTTTCTATATTCTGTTTAATAATCCTTTATTTTAATGTTTAAGCTTAGTTGATCTTATGAGGAATTTTTCTATGCTTCATGATATGTGTATCTTGACAAAGATTTATACATACTTCAAGGACATAATGAGATATCTTTGCTTCTAAAAGTTTTGAAAACTTACTTTTATGCACATAGGTCTTTATTTAAGGGGTGTGTAATTGCAAAACAGATTTTAAAAAGCTATTACAGGTGGAATTGTCTAGTAAAATGTTTTAAGAATGAAAATCTGGGGGTGCCTGGATGGCTCAATTGGTTAAGTATCTGCCTTCAGCTTGGGTCATTACCCTAGGATCCTGGGATCAAGCCAGGTCCGTTGGGCTCCCTGCTCAGTGTGCAGCCTGCTTCTCCCTCTCCCTTTGCTCCCCCCCTCACTGTTCCTGCTCTCTCTCACCATCTCTCTCTCTCTCAAATAAATAAATAAAATATTTTTAAAAAATGAAAATCTGTGGTGTGTGACGTGTTCACATCCTAGTGCATGCATCATCAGATTTTAAAATGATGAAACACATCAGTAAAATATTTAATATTTTAAGCTAAAGTCCGTGCAATAAACAAGCTATGTGTATGTATGGTAGTTTTGGTGAGGATGAGTCTTTTGAATGTGCTGTATTAAAATATAACTTCTTTAAGATTTATTTGTCAGAAGACTCAAACTTCAAAACCAGTCCTTTCTGACCTATAAATTTTACCTGGTCTGACCGTGTAGAAAGGAAGTTATGCATACACACACCCAAAGTGAAAACCAAGCTATTTTCAAAAAGCTAAGTGTTTGAATGACAGTGAAAAAGTAGTCAGTGTGACAGGTTTCCTGTCCTGTAACTAATAAAAATGATCTACCCTAGAAAATACTGGTAATATTATTCACTAACTCATGTCAAATTGTCTCTCACAGTCTTCCATAATCCCATGGATGATGCAGGCCCAAAACAGCAAACCTCCATATTAACCAGATGATTGACTCCTTCCACTGGATCTATAACAGTAAAGATTTTCGTACATAATTAATTACTGTGGTAGACTAGACATATCATTCTTCTCTACAACAATCATACCCACTGGGAATTATACTTAAATTCTGTATTTAGTAAACATTTCAAAATTATCTCCTTAGTGTGTCATTAATATCATTCAGCTGCTTTGGTTTCTAAAGGTATGCACTTCCTGGGTGGTCATCCTTCAATGGTGGTGAACATGAAGCAGTCTAAGACTCGCTGATGAGGTGAGCAGAGATGGACCTAGACTTGACCATTGTTATTAATCATGAGAATAACAAAGTTGTTATTCTTTACTTCAAGTTTAATTGCCCTGGATCTTACATTGTAATATTTTTATTAATAGTGCTTTCTTTTATTTGGTTGAGGCAAAAAGACAAACAGAATTACCTTAGTGTTAATTTTTATGGTATGCATACAAAGTGTATGTTAATCCCTCTTTCCAGGATTCATGCATTCAGTTGTCATATATTTTTAATATCCTTTAATCTGTACCAATTTCTCAGACTTACTTTGTCTTTCATGATCTTGATATTTGTGAATCATACAGGCAAGATATTCGGTAGAATTAACCACAGTTAGAGTTTTCCAGATAACTTCCTCATTGCTTCAGGTTAAGCATTTTAGGTAGGAATATCATGGGAGTGATGTTGTGCCCTCCTCAGGGCAACATATCAGGAGGATTGTGGTGACAATTTGTCCCATTAGTGGCAATCTTCATTTTGATCCTTCAATTAGGTGATTAAAGTAATGTTTGATTAATTTTTCCAATGTGGAGTCAGTATTTCCCTTTATATTTAGAAAGTAATTTATGGGGAGATTACTTGAGATTTTATAATATCATGTTCTTCATTATACATTTACCCTGTAGTTTCTTTGCGCATTTTGGCAATTCATTTTAAATTTATTAGGATTCTACTGTAAGGAAAAGCTTTTCCTATTTTCACATATATATGGAAGTTCTATATCTTAGCTATTGTCCACTCCCAAATGTTGCATGATTTTTGTGGTTCTTAGATATCAAATTGTATAAGCAGAGTTAACTGAATTTTACTTGGTGAGTAAATAGAGCTAAAATTTAGAAATGAAATGATCACTGAGTGATCAGAAAGAAAATAACAAAATTTACCTGAATTTGGAACATCTCTAGCCAGTGGCTTACCATTCTTTTTGGTATGATTAAATTATGAGTATATGATAACCATTTTCTTTCACATTATTTCACAAATTAATATTATAATCCAAATTGGAAGCTACAAAAGTGAATTGTGCTTCCCTTTATATTTTGATACTGATAGCTTCTGATTAATTGTGTTATTTGAACTAAAGGAAAATATGTCACATAAAAATATGTTATCTTGAAAAAAAAATGTTATTTTGAATTGTGATGCCTGGAAAGATGGCAGAGTAGGAGCACCCTAAACTCACCCTGTCTCACATTTACGAGGTATCACTCACACCCTATAAACAAACAGAGAATAATCCAAAGACTGGCAGAACAAACTCCACAACCAAATATAGAGAAGTAGCATCTGATTGATTCGGAAGGGCAGAAGTGGTGGTCTGAACTGTCTGTAGGAGGAAAAGAGTTGCAGGTGTGGAGAGGGAAGAGAAATGGTCCCTTGCACCAGGGAACTCACACAGGGAAGACAAATTTCCGCATTGACTGGCTTTGATCTTTGAAACCTCAGGGGCTGAATTCCCTGAGTTTGTATAACCAGTGGGATTTGGAGCCTAGAACTTTAAAAGTCAGCTGACTCAGCAGTGGGCTAGCAAGGAGAGTTAGCGATGGTTGGGTCCCTGCTCTTAAAGAGATAGCAACCTGTGGAGAGGCAACACAGAAGCTACAGTTTGCACAATGAATGGGGCAGATAGGAGAAAGATCTGTTTATACCGATTATGGAGCATGTTGGGGGACTTCTCCAGGAATAAAGATTTTTCTCCCTGCCCCTGGCATAAATACAGTGCCTCTTGCCGGACGAAACCCTGCACAGACACTTGCTCCTTAACCTCCCCAGCTGTACATCCCATCCCTGTGTTCTCCTAAGGACTTGCCCATTTCAAGCCTGCTGGCCTCAGCTCTGGGCTCAGAACAAATTTTGTCAACACTGAGCATGCCCTGCTCAGCCACCTTACACAGACGCAGTGTGCACCTGGTACCAAACAAAAGTTAAAAGAATTCATGACAACTAAACCAGGCCTAGGAGAAATGTTAAGGGAGCCTCTGTGAGTGGAAAATGAAACGCATAAGTAGGAGTAAGGAAAATAGGAAGAACAAAAGAAATAAAAAAGTAGACCTGTAAAAGTCAGTCAAGAGAAGCACATAATAGAAGGATGTAAAATATGATGCCAGTTATCTGAAAGGCAGAGGGGAGAACAGTAAAGAATGAGTTCAAGGTTAAGTGACCATCAGCTTAATAGAGACTGCCATATGCAGAAGATGTTACATATAAACTGATTGGTAACCGCAAATCAAAAAACCATAATAGATATGTAAAAAACAAAAAAATAAGGAATCCAAGTGTATCACTAAAGAAAACCAGCAAACCATGGAAGAGAGAAAGAAAAGAAAGGGACAGAGAAAAACTACAAAAAACAACCACAAAACACGTAACAAAATGACAATAAATACATATCTATCAACAATTACTTTGAATGTAAATGGATTAAATACTCCAAACAAGAGACATAGGGTGACAGAGTGGATTAAAAAAACAAGACCAATCTATATACTTCCAATAAGAGACTCATTTCATTTTTTTTATAATAATTTTTTATTATATTAGTCACCATACAGTAACATCCTTAGTTTTTGATGTAGTATTCCATGATTCATTATTTACGTATAATACCCAGTGCTCCATGCAATATGTGCCCTCCTTAATACCCATCAACGGCCTATCCCAATCCCCCACCCCCCTCTCCTCTGTAACCCTCAGTTTGTTTCCCAGAGTCCATAAGAGACTCATTTCAGGCCTAAAAACACATGCAGATTGAAAGTGAGGGGATAGAGAAACATTTATCATGCAAAAAGATGCCAAAAGAAAGTCAGAGTAGCAATACTTGTATTGGACAAGCTAGACTTTAAAACAAAGTCTATAAAAAGAGACAAGGACATGATATAATAACAAAGGAAATAATCCAACGAGAAGATATAACAATTGTAAATATTTATGCCCCCAATATGGGAGCACCCAAATACATAAGATAGTTAATAACAAACATAAAGAAACTAATCAATAGCAATACAATAATAGTAGGGGACTTTAACACCCTGCTTACATCAACAGACTGACTATCAAAACAGAAAATCAACAAGGAAACAGTAGCTTTGAATGATACACTGAACCGGTTGGATTTAACAGATATATTCAGAATATTTCATCCTAAAACAGTAGAATACACATTCTTTTCAAGTGCACATGAAACATTCTTTAGAATACATCACATATTAGGCCACAAAACAAATCTCAACAAATTCAGAAAGACTGAAGTCATACTATGCATCTTTGTTGACCACAGCATTATGAAACTAGAAATCAACCATAAGAAAAAAATCTGGAAAAAGCACAAATACATGGAAGTTAAATAACATGCTACTAAACAATGAATGGTCAACCAAGAAATCAAAAAAGAAATTAAAAAATACATGAAAACAAACAAAAATGAAAACACAATTCTCCAAAATCTTTGGGATGCAGCAAAGTTGTTCTAAGAGGGAAGTTTATAGCAATTCAGGCCCACCCTCAAAAAGCAAGAAAAATCTCAAACAACCTAACCTTATACTTAAAAGAACTCTAAAAAGAGCAGCACACAAAACCCAAAACAAGCAGAAGAAAGGAAATAATAAATATTAGAGCAGAAATAAATGATACAGACTCTAAAACAAACAAAAACAAAAACCAATAGAACAGATCCCGCAACCAGCAGCTGGTTCTTTGAAAAGATCAACAAAACTGCTATACCTCTAACCAGACTCATTAAAAAAAAAATGCATATAAACAAAATCTCAAATGAAAGAGGAGAGATGACACCACAGAAATACAATTGTAAGAAAATACTATGAAAAACTATATGCCAACAAATTAGACAACCTAGAAAACTGGATAAATTCCTAGGAACATACAACTTACCAAAACAGAAGCAGGAAGAAACAGAAAATTTAAACAGACCAGAAAGGTGGTTGATTCAGTAATCAAAAAACTCCCAACAAAAGTCCAGGATCAGAGAGCATAGGCAAATTCTATCAAACATTTAAAGAAGAGTTAATACCTGTTTTTCCTCAAACTATCCCAAGCAATAGAAGAAGGAAAACTTCCAGATTCATTCTGTGAGGCCCGCATCACCCTGATACCAAAACCAGATAAAGACCTCAGAAAAAAAGAGAAGTACAGGCCAGTATCTCTGATGAACATAGTTATAAAAATCCACAGCAAAACACCTGTAAACCAAATTAAACAGTACATTAAAAAAAAAAATTCACAATCAAGTGGGATTTATTCCTGGGATGCAAGGATGGTTCAATAGTCACAAATTGATCAATGTGATGCATCACATCAATGAGAGAAAGGATAAAAACTAAATGATCATTTCAATAGATACAGAAAAAAGCAGTTGACAAACTACAACGTCAATTCATGATAAAAGTCCTCAACAAAGTAGGTTTAGAGGAAACATACCTCAACGGAATAAAGGCTATCTATGAAAAACCCATATAAACATCATACACAGTGGGGAAAACCTGAGAGATTTCTCCCTAAGATCAGGAACAAGGCAAGGATGTCCACTCTCACCACTTTTATTCAACATAGTACTGGAAGTCCTAGCCACAGTGATCAGGCAATATCCAAATTGGTACGGTCCACGATCCCTCTGTTCTGAGAAAAAAAAAAGGGATGCCTGGGTGGCAAAGCGGTTAAGCGTCTGCCTTCGGCTCAGGCCGTGATCCCGACGTTATGGGATTGAGCCCCACATCAGGCTCCTCCGCTATGAGCCTGCTTCTTCCTCTCCCACTCCCCCTGCTTGTGTTCCCTCTCTCTCTGGCTGTCTCTATCTCTGTTGGATAAATAAATAAAATCTTTTAAAAAAAAATCCAGATTGGTAAGGAAGAGGTAAAATTTCCACTATTTGCAGATGACAGGATACTACATATAGAAAACTAAAGACTCCACAAAAAAACTAGAACTGATAAATGAATTCAGTTAAGTTGCTGGATACAAAATCAATGTACAGAAATATGTTACATTTCTATACAACAGAATAATAAAAAATATACACTAATAATGAAGCAACAGAAAGAGAAATTATCCCATTTACAATTATACCAGAAATAATAAGATACCTAGGAATAAACCTAACTGAAGTGATGACAGACCTATACTCTGAAAACTATAAAACACTGCTGAAGAAATTTAAGATGACACAAAGAAATAGACATCCCATGCTTATGGGTTGGAAGAATATTATTAAAATGTCTATACTACCCAAAGCAATCTACGGATTTAATGTGATCCCTATCCAAATCACAATAGCATTTTTCACAGAAATAGAACAAAAAATCCTAAAATTTATATGGAACCACAGAAGGCCCTAAATAGCCAAAGCAGTTTTGAAAAGGAGAAGCAAAAGTGGAGGTATCACAATTCCTGACTTCAAGGTATCATAAAGCTGTAGTAATCAAAACAGTATGTCATTGGTATAAAAATAGACATAGAGATCAATAGAATAGAATTGAAGGGCCAGAAATAAACCCATAATTATATGGTCAATTAGTCTTTGACAAAGCAGGAAAGAATATCCAATGGGAAAAAGACAGTCTCTTCAGCAAATGGTGTTGGGAAATCTGGTCAGCCACATGCAAAAAATTGAAGCCAGACGAGTTTGTTACACCAAACACAAAAATAACTCAAAATGGATTAAAGACATAAACTTAAGACCTGAAACCATAAAAATTCTAGAAGAGAGCACAAGCAGTAACTTCTTTGACATCAGCCAGAGCAACATTTTTCTAGATACATCTCCTGAGGCAAGGAAACAAAAGCAAAAATAAATTATTGGGATTTCATCAAGATAAAAAGCATCTGCACAGCAGAGTAAACAACAAAACTAAAAGGCAGCATATAGAATGTGAGAAGATATTTACGAATGATGTATCTAATGAAAGGTTAATATCCAAAATATTAAGGACTGATAGAACTCAACACCCCCAAAATGAATAATTTACGAATGATGTATCTAATGAAAGGTTAATATCCAAAATATTAAGGATTTAATATTGAATAAATGAATAATCCAATTTAAAAAAAGGACAGAAGACTGAACAGACATTTCTTCAAAGAAGACATACAGATGTCTAAATATGCTCAACATCACTCATCATCAGGGAAATACAAATCAAAACTACAATGAGATATCACCTCACACCTGTCAGGATGGCTAAAATTAAAAAAAACAAGAAACAAGTGTTGGCATATGGAGAAAAAGGAACATTGTGCACGTTTGGTGGAAATGCAAACTGGTGCAGCCACTCTGGAAAACAGCATAGAGGTTCCTCAAAAAGTTAAAAATAGAGCTACCTTATGATCCAGTAATTGCACTACTGTGTATTACGCAAAGAATACAAAAACACTAATTCAAACAGGTTTATGCACCCCATGTTGATTGCAGCATCATTTACAATAGCCAAATTTTGGAAACAGCCAAATGTCCACTGATAGATGAATGGATACAGAAGATGTGAGTGTGTATGCACATATGTGTGTATGTGTACATATACACACACAATGGAATATTCAGCCATAAAAACAATGTAATCTTGCCAATTGCAATCACATGGATGGAGGTAGAGTATAATGCTAAGCAAAATAAGTTAGTCCAAGAAAGACAGACATCATATGATTTCACTCATAGGTGGAATTTGAGAAAACAGATGAGCAAAGGGGGAAAAAAAGAGAGACAAACGAAGAAACAGACCCTTAACTGTAGAGAACAAAGTCGTGGTGACCAGAGGAGATGTGGGTAGGAGGATGGGTAAAATAGGTGATGGGGATTAAGGAGTGCAGTTGTCATAATGAGCACAAGGTGATGAATTATTGTATCACTATATTGTAAACCTGAAACTAATATACCACTGTGTGTTAACTGGAGTTAAAATGAAAAAAAATATGATATCTCACTGAATTACACAAAGTGTAAGGCATATTTTTATCATTCTGTAGATGAAGAAAGGTAAGATCTAGAGAACCAGTTCTCAGACTTTTCTTTTAATGAGACACATTTAAGCTATAAGAATGTTGCAACACAGACGAAAAGTCTGTGTCTTAACTCTAAGTCAACTCTTAACTATAAAAAAGCACACTCATACACAAACACAAAGTAAGTCTACGTTTATTGGATCTATAGCAGTGAAATAAAATGATAATGTGAAGATTCTTATTAGTACCTCGGAAGTATAGATACAAACAGATGTTTTTAATGTTCTGTTTTTAGTGTTTGGGGATGTGTACCTTAGTAGTTTAAGGAAGATATTTACATTCAGGGAAGTGGTTGTGAGTGATTAAAGTTCATAACATAATAGTTTGGAAATGGCATGTGGGAAAAGGTATGAATCTTGAAGGAAGTCATGATAACTAAACTGTTGTTTGAAAAGAAAAGTGTTTGCTCAGAAGATAACTGATGTCCTAATAAAAGACTTGTTTGCCTAGGTGGATAAACTCTTTGTCCAGATACATTTGTTTACAGGAATTTCCTGAAGTAAACAGTAAACTTATTAATTTACACCCTTATCTTCATGGAAAGGAATGTTCTGGACAAAGTAATTATGTCAATTTGTTACAAATGATCTCAGTTCTCAGTCCTGATCATTAAACTATGTGTATTCAAGTGGTCTCATCTCAGTTTTCAAGGTTATAAATGATTCCCTTGATAAAAAGGTGATGATATAACATTCTGCCTCACTCAGGAAATGATATTGGAATGTAAATCATTGAGAGTGATGAATAACTCTAATTTTTAACATAAAATGAATTATTCACCAGTGTTATTTTAAATGGAAAATGCTATTCTATCAAATTATTTATAAAAAACTTAAAACACAATGATGTAATACTCTTTTTTAAGAATCATTGCCTGAGAAGCAAACTTAAATGCCAATAAATTTGCATGATGAAATCGAACTTCCTCTTTTCTAACACCAAAGGAAAGATTTGTTTTGTAAGAATCTATTCCTACAATTATTATCACTCCTTCTACATATGAACCATGCACTTTAAAAAAACCTGATATCCTTTATGCACATATTTCAAAATAATTTAGGTTAAATACATATGCACACATACCTGGAGGTGCACGCGCGTGCACACACACACACACACACACACACACAAGAATTATTATAGAGGCGCCTGGATGGCTCAGTTGGTTAAGCGTTCAACTCTTGATTTTGGCTCAGGTCATGATCTCAGGGTTATGAGATTGAGCCCTGCATCAGGCTCCACACTAGGTGTGGAGTCTGCTTAGGATTCTCTATCTTCCTCTCCCTATGCCCTACCCCTTCCCATTCTGGAAAAAAAAAATCTTGAAGTATAGTAGGCTGGGTTTTGCAGTTTCATTACCAGTTGTTTTTTTTTTTTTTAATTTTTTTGTTTGTTTTTGATGAGGTGTTTGACAAATTCACTTCTCTGAGCATACTTTTTTTTTTTTTTTTTTTGTCTGTCTGGAAAGTCAGGGCATCGAGATGCATAATCCTTAAGATTCCTTTTCCACTGTCATCATTTTATAAAGCTAGATTGTGCTTGGGTGTATGCGTGTATGTGCGTGTGTTTGAAAAATTGTAAATTCTGAAATTCTGTAGAAGCTTAAGTTATAGTTATCATTAGGACACGGTTAAGTCACAAAGAAGTTTTGTTTGTATTTTAACAACTTTATGAAAAAAAAACAAAAAACACTACTGTTTCCTTATGTAATTTCTCATGAATTTTTTAGACGTAACTATAATTCAACATGAGCAATAATTTGCAAACATTTTTGATGACCAATTAAGACATCAATTTTTCTGATATAAAGGTTGCTTTTTCAGATGAGCAAACTCTAGGTTTAGATAAATTGGTCTACACAAATTTCCTGAATCAAAGAGTAAAATATTTATTAGTTGCCACACATGTCTAATGTCAAGTATAAATAAATAGTAAAGTCTATTCTGACTGGTAATGTCATGGGACTTTTGGCATATAAGGTACAGAGAAGATACTATTGTTTATATTTATATCACGAACCTCTGGAGCATTTTTCTTAATGTCCAGATTGGAAGATGGATGAACCCAGAAAAATGGGATTTCCTTGTGTAGTCATAAGCAGAGAAGCTTTTAGTTTAGTGAATCTTTTAAAATGTTTCCCAGGAAATTTAATTCAATTTGACAAATATTTACATAGCACTTAGTATTGTAGATAATAATTCATTGTCATTACAGAGTCCTAGCTGGCATGCCTTGGGATGCCTGACCTTCATAAAACTAGGCAAAGATACCACCTTTCCAGGGGAGTTTCAGTTCTCAACTGAAATAAGAAAAATGAGTTGCTTTCAACAATCTTTAGAAAGATTTAAGAATGACATATGTGAAAAATCTTTTAAATATGAAATGCTATGAATATAAAGCCTGGGGTATAAATCAAGAAGCAGAATACTTCTTCAGTCTTCATGAACGGGATGGCATCAACTTGATGCTCAGTTATCTTTGTCACCTGGGTCTTTTTGAGATGGAGACCTGTCAACACGAGTGATACGTCTAGAATCTTTAAAATGTCATTAATTAAGAAACGAGAGGACATATTAAGGAGAAGTATGACAAAAAGATTATACTTAAGGGATTACAGCATGTTGGAGCTCTGTTTGTGAAATATAAGAACACAAATCACCTAAGCAACTGATATTTGCATGAAAAACAAAAAGAATTTTGAAAATTTAATTTCTCACGTGAAACAAAATTATTGTTAATCATCGTAAAAAATATTGAGTGCCTTCTGTGTGTTTTGTGGGCCTAGATATTTGTTTTACACACATAGAAGGTTATGCTATAATTATATGTCTTGTACGTATTGAATTTCAATCACTGAAATGCAAGAGAGTTTCCACAGTACATATGTTTACATAATGAGGTCATTTTGAAAGTAATCTTCTCCTTCCCTGCAAATAATATACCGGAATATCTGACTTTTTAATTTATTTATTCATTCATCTATTTTTCAGTTAGTTATCTGCTATTTGTTCATTGTTTTAGACATTGAGAATATTACAAAAGACTCCACTCCCTCATGAATCTTATCTTTCATGTAGATTCTAGACTTAAGAAACTGGGTTGGCTTATCAGCTGTGTCATTTCTTCATATTTGCATTTCTGCAAATGGTGTGTCAGGTGTCAATTTCCCAGTAGGCCACTACAAAAATTGTTGATCAAGCAAAACTAAGTTTACAGGCATACCTTGGAGACGCTGCAGGTACAATTTCATACCCCCACAGTAAAGTGAATGCTGTTATAAAGCAAGTCAAATAAAGGTTTTGGTTTCCTAGTGCACATAAAAGTTACAATTACACTATGCTATGGTCTAGTAAATGTGCATGGAATATCGTTATGTCTAAAGAATACTTTATTGCTAAAAAATGCTAACTGTCATCTGAGCTTTCAATGAGTCCTAATCTTCTTACTGGTAGAGGGTCTTGTTTTGATGTCCTGCTGACTAATCAGTGTGGTGGTTGTTGAAGGTTGGGGCTGTGCCAATTTCTTAAAAGAGGACAACTGTGAAGTTTGTTGCATCAGTTGACTTGTCCCTTCACAGATGATTTCACTTAGCATGTGATGTTGTTTGACAGCATTTCGTCCATTGAGAACTTCTTTCAAAATTGGAGCCAATCCTCTCAAACCCTGCCACTGCTTTATCAACTAAATTTATGTAATATTTTAAATCTTTTGTTGTCATTTCAATAATCTTCACAGCATCTTGACCAGAAGTAGATTCTATCTCAAAAAAAAAAAAAAAATTCCTTTGCTCTTCTGCAAGAAGTAACTCCTCATCCATTAAAGTTCTGTCTTGAGATTGCGGCAACTCAGCCCCATCCTCAGGCTCCACTTCTATTCTAGTTCTCCTGCTATTTCTGTCTCATCTGCACTTACTTCCTTTGCTGAAGTCTTGTACCCCTCAAAGTCATCCATGAAGATTGGAATCCATTTCTTCTAACTCTTAATAAGGCTGGTATTTTGACCTCTTTCCATGAAGCATGACTGTTCTTAATGCCATCTAGGATGGTGAATCCTTCCCAAAAGTTATTCAATATACTTTGCCCAAATCCATCAGCGGAACTGCTATCTATGGCAGCTGACACCTTATGCAATGTGTTTCTTCAATAACAATACTTGAAAGTCAGAATTACTCCTTGATCCATGGCTGCAGAATGGATGCTGTGTCAACAGGCATGAAAGCAGCATTAATCTCATTGTACATCTCCATCAGAGCTCTTGGGTAGCCAGGTGCATTGTCAATGAGCAGTAATATTTTAAAGTTTTTATTTCTTTATTTTAGAATGAGAGCACAAGCAGGAGGGATGGAGGGAGGGGAGAGAGAGAGAGAATCTCAAGCAGACGTCACGCTGAGTGCAGAGTCTGACACAGGGCTCCATCTCACCACCCTGAGATCATGACCTGAGCTGAATCCAAGAGTTGGATGCTCAACCCACTGTGCCACCCAGGTGCTCCACTGAGCAGGAATATTTTGAGAGGAGAAGTAGATCTCAACTGTGGTCTTAGCATGTTGAGTGAACCATGTTGTAAACCCATGTACTGTCATCCAGGCTTTGTTGTTTCATTTAGCAAGCACAGACAGAATTGCTTTAGCATAATTCTTAGGAGCTCTGGGAGTTTCAGAGTGATAAATGAGCCCTGACTTCAATTTGAAATCACCAACTGCATTATCTCCTAACAAGACAGTCAGCCTGTCCTTTGAAGCTTTGAGGCCAGGCATCGACTTTTCCTCTCTAGCTATGAAAGCTCTAGATGGTGTCTTTGCGCAGTAAAAGGCTGTTTCATCTACATTGAAAATCTGTTGTTTAGTGTAGCCGCCGTCGTCGTCTTCTCCTTCTCCTTTTCCTTCTCCTTCTCCTTCTTCTTCTTCTTCCTTAAGATTTTATTTATTTATTTGACAGAGAGAGAGACAGCCAGTGAGAGGGGGAGCACAAGCAAGGGGAGTGGGCGAGGAAGAAGCAGGCTTCCAGTGGAGCAGGGAGCCCGATGTGGGGCTCAATCCCAGGACTCTGGGATCCCACCCTGAGCCAAAGGCAGATGCTTAGCGACTGAGCCACCCAGGTGCCCCTGTGTAGCCACCTTCTTGAATGATCTGTGTTACATCTTCTGGATAACTTGCTGTAGCTTCCTACCTCAGCATGTGCTGCTTTGCCTTGCCCTTTTATGTTAAGGAGATGGCTTCTTTCCTTAAACCTCATTAACCAACCTCTACTAACTTCAGACTTTTCTTTTGCAGCTTTGTCACCTCTCTCAGCCTTTGTAGAACTGAAGAGGGTTGGGACCCTGCTCTGGATTCGGTTTTGGCTTAATATTGGGAATGTTGTGGTTGGTTTGAGCTATCGAGATGGCTCAAACTTTTTTCACATCAATAGTAAGCCTGTTTCCCTTTCTTACCATTCTTGTGTTCACTAGAATCATACTTTTCATTTCCTTCAAGAACTTCTCCTTGGCATTCACAACTTGGCTAACTTGTTTGGTGCCAGAAACCTAGCTCTTGACCTGTCTTGGCTTTTGACATGCCTTCCTTGCTAAGCTTAATTATTTCTAGCTTCTGATTTAAAGTGAGAGACACGAGATTCTTTCTTTCACTTGAACACTTAGAGGGCATTTTAGGATTACTAATTGGCCTAATTTCTATATTATTGTGTCTGAGGAAATAGGGAGGCCTGAGGAGAGAGAGAGAGACATAGGGATGACCAACTGGTGGAGCAGTCAGATCACATACAATGTTTATTGATTAAGTATGTCATTTTATATGGGTACATTCATGGCACCCCAAAACAGTTACAATAGTAAAATATCAAAGATTATTGATCACGGATCAACATAACAAATATAATAATGATGCAATTATTGGAATTATTACAAGAATTAACCAAAACGTGACCCACAAACACAGAGTGAACAGATCCTATTGGGAAAATGGTGCCGATAGACTTGCTTGATGAACAGCTGCCACTAACCTTCAATATATAAAAAATGCAGTATATGGAAAGAGCAATAAAGTGAAGCACAATAAAATGTTGTGTGCTTGTATTTCATTTGCTGCTATAAGACATGTTTGTAAATTTATATGTCATTTTGGCTAGGCCACAGTGCCTACGTATATGTTGAGTTATGGATGTTGTTGGAAAGGTATTTTTAATGTGATTAACATTTGAATCAGTAGACTTTGAGTAAGGCGATTAGACTCTATAATGGGGGTGGGCCCCACCCAAACAGTTTAAGATCTTAAGAAAAAGACTGCTCTCCTCTGAGGCGGGGCAGTTCTGCCGGCAGAATGCCTCTGGACTTGAACAGCAGCCTCACTTCTTCTCTGGGTGTCTAGCCTATCCTGTAGAGTTTAAGACTTGGCAGCCTCCCCACTCACATGAGCCAATTTCTTAAAATAAATCTCTCTCTGTATATAAATATACATCCTATTGATTTTGTTTCTCTAGAGACCCCGGCTGGTAGAAGTGATAACACCATCTTGACAGAGTTTTAAGAGCATCTCAGAAAGGAGGATTCAGGGACAATATGTATAGCATTTCATTAGAAATGATTTCTTAATCTGAATAATTTTAAGCAAGTCTTGCAATTCAAGGAACTAGTTTGGAATGGGCGAAGTTTATGGCACAATAGCTCTGGGTCGGTGGAGGTATAGATGAGACAGGTACTGATAGGCCACGTGCTAGTCCTCATATGTGCGTTATTTTAGTTGGTTTAAAGTGTTCAAGGAGCAAATATCTCCTAGAATAAGCAGCAAAGTTATTTTGCCTAATCTCAGGGTTTTTTGTTATTCTTGTTGTTTTTACACAAAAACAGGAGGAAAAAAGGTTGTTTTCCAGAATTGTTTAGAACTAGGACAGAGGAGTGTATCCCATTTCAGTTCTAAAATGTATGTGTGTATATAAGAGGTTGGAGACAAAAGAAGTGGAAGAGTAAAGGGCTTTGGAAGAATCTGTGGTGGCCTCTTAAAAACCAAGCTAAGTATTTATTTCTGATACTGCAAAGCAATCTTATTACTGACTTACATGCCGGGTACAAGTCTGAAATCCAGGTTGCCAGTTCCAATTCCATGTCTCACTAACTGTAGGATTTAGGAAGTCTTTTGACATCTCTGAGTCCAAGTTTACTCACTGCCCTTATGGTATCCTGGCCAAGATGTTATTCAATTTTAAAATCCTGTTATTTCCACGTCATTGCATATGGTGAGATTTCATTTTTTTTTTGATTGCTGAGTAGTATTCTATTGCATATATATACCATATTTTCTTTATTCATCTGTCGATGGACATCTGGGCTCTTTCCATAGTTTGGCTATTGTGGACATTGCTGCTATAAACATTGGGGTGCAGGTGCCCCTTGGGATCACTATATTTGTATCTTTGAGGTAAATACCCAGTAGTGCAATTACTGGGTCATAGGACATTATACTAAGTGAAATAAGTCAATCAGAGAAAGACAATTATCATATGATCTGGCTGATTTGTAGAATTTAAGAAACAAAACAAAGGATCATACTGGAAGAGAGGAAAAAAAAACCAGAGAGGGAGACAAACCATAGGAGATTCTTAAGCATAGGAAATAAACTGAGGGATGCTGAAGGGAAGATGGGTGGGGGATGGGGTATCTGGGTGATGGACATTAAGGAGGGCACATGTTGTGATGAGCATTGGGTATTATATAAGACTGATGAATCACTGATCTCTACCTCTGAAACCAATAGTATGTGTTAATTGAATTTAAATAAAAATAAATTAAAAATAAAATAACATCCTGTTATTTCCTTAATGAATAGTAAAAACACAGAATACATATGTAAGGATAAGACTCCTCAAAGGACGTCTGATGAAATGATGATGGAAATGAAAATTCGGGACAAACTATAAGATAGATTTCTCAGTAAGTAGTGACTGAAACATACTGAATATAGAGATGACTATTTGAAGCTACCTTTATCATGGTCAGTTAGTATACAATTGTGTAGCCCTTCCATTGACCACTATAAATAAAAAAGTCAGTAAATAAAGATCAGGCTCTTGTGACTATGAAAATTCAGTCATTGAAAGGATGAGCAAATCTTCACAATTGGAAAAGGTGATGTCAAGTTCTAGTATTCTTAAAACAAAGTTTACTCTGCTTGGTTAATACTACTTAATTCTACCTAAATAAGACAATTCCTATTTTTTAAGAAAATAGGAAAATACCAGGTTTTAGCAAGAAACAAAACAACTAACTATATATTAAATGGATGTTAGAGAACTTAATGTAATGTTTCATGTTTACTTTTTTTTTTTTTTTAAGATTTTATTTATTTATTTGACAGAGAGAGACAGCCAGCGAGAGAGGGAACACAAACAGGGAGAGCGGGAGAGGAAGAAGCAGGCTCCCAGCAGAGGGGCCAGATGTGGGGTTCGATCCCAGAACGCCGGGATCACGCCCTGAGCCGAAGGCAGACACTTAATGACTGAGCCACCCAGGCATCACTCATGTTTACTTTTATAACTCACAATTTTCTATTTTTTTCGTTTAGGAATAACTTTTGTTTTATTGATTTTCTGTGTGGTGGGATGCAGAGCTCCATGCACACTATTCGCTGCTACTCACAGGGGCTGTGGGCGATCTTATTTAGAGATACTTTGTCAGAACGACTAAGACACTTGCCAGAACAGTTTGAAGTGTTTTAGAAACAATCTTCTTTATTTCGGTTACATGCTAGATACATAAAAGTCTATGATGAATGGTTTAAATAGCACGCTTATTTAGTAAAAATTAATGTTGCACTGCGCGGTGTGTCCTTTACCTTTACAGTTCGATGGCGCTTGGATGACGGGGAGTTCCTGCCACAGGTATCAGGGGCTGCCCATGCTATCAGTCTCCAGCAGTGGTTCTGTTAATTATCTTGCCATAGTGTCTGAGGCAGATAGCAATCTCGCCTAAAGAGCAGACAGATTTAAAGAGGCAGAATTAATTAAAATTGATTCACACATTCTGTCATGTAGAGGTCTGCTGGGAACCTTTCTTTCTTATACCCCTCCCCATTTTGTGATGTTGTACAACATGGTACAGGTGGGAATCCCTGCCTTGGGATGCTAATTATGGAGCTTGAATGGGATTAGCCACAGTGATTGGCAGTGTAATGCATGAAAGGATTTTAAAATTTACTTCATTTAAGGGATTTCAGGAGGGACCAATTCTTTCTTCTAACTTTTATAAGTGGTTATTGAGAAGTTGACAAAGCTGAAAATCCAAGGTCACTAAGGATTATCTGAAAACTTACAAACGAATCGCACATTTTAGTAGTTAATTGTTCAGAATTGTATGCTTTAAAAAGGCGTGTGAAGTATTGGAAAGAAAGATAATGGAAGTGGATCAGTGTATATTATTATTATTTTTAATGAAGGAATGGGTATTACAGAATTTATACCTGAACATAGGAAAATAATTAATAAGAAAATAACTTGATAGTCACATAAACTTTTTTATGCTCTATGTAACTAACTGTTACCAATTTCTATCAAAAAATGAAGCAATATTACCTTGACTCAAAACAATCTAATCCTGAAAACCATGGGTTATGTTTTCTTCACTAAGGAAATAGAGGATATAAATTCTAAGGTGCTGTAACAACAGTAACAAAAAACCCAAAACAGTTAGGCAGGATAAATACTTTCTGACATGTCTCCGGTTTGAAGATTTCAACAGCGTAAATATAATCTTTGATACAGCAGTTCATAAGAGTGCGTCCCAGGGATGACAATGTGCGTCTTCACCTTCAGCACAGCTATTATCTACGAGCCCAGATCCTACCTTCCCATCTGCAGGGAGGAGAAAAGTTACATGTGGGAATATTACCTTCCGGAAGGAAGGCGGCATGCTCTTAAAGAGCTGGATCCTAATCTTGTACATATCACCTTTGTTCATATACCATTAAGCAGCCATGAGCCATGTGCTGCTGCCCAGCTAAACACCCATTTCAATGGAGGAAGCAGAGGACGAGTATCAGAGAACAGATAGCATCCATAGGAGATGAAAAAATAATAATAAAAGGAACAATTAGAATCAACAAGTTAAAAGACTTTGTAATGGCCTGAGTTTTCTTTATATTTCTCATGATTTCACATTTTATATATTAAGTATCCTCATAAGAGTTAGAAATTTAACATGGGACATAAATCATGGTTTGGATAACCAAATAAGGCCTGTGAAATCTTTTTTACATACTTAACAGATGTTGAAAATAATATTTTAGATAAGACATAAAATAAGTATAAGAAGACATAAGGAATGGGGGCGCCTGGGTGGCGCAGTCGTTAAGCGTCTGCCTTTGGCTCAGGGCGTGATCCCGGCGTTCTGGGATCGAGCCCCACATCAGGCTCTTCTGCTGAGAGCCTGCTTCTTCCTCTCCCACTCCCCCTGCTTGTGTTCCCTCTCTCGCTGGCTGTCTCTGTCAAATAAATAAATAAAATCTTAAAAAAAAAAAAAAGAAGACATAAGGAATGGAATAGAGAATTAACTTAATCATTATATTTATCTTTTCAAGTATTCTTTATTCCCAAAGTTGACTGAAATGTGTCATTCCTTATAACCAAATGAAGGTTTTTAAAGAGAATGTATGCCTCCTTGAAAGTTACAAGTATAATATGTAACAGTGTTATTACTATACACATAATAGTGTTTTAATCACTATTTGCTATTGTAACATGTGCTTATTCTTTTAAGAAACATGTCTAAACCACTGAACATGTGTGAAAATTCTGTTAGGAACTTTGCGTAGTACACAGGGAAATAAGACAGTCAGGACCCATTACTTCAGGGTACTTAAAAATCTGTCATTTTAAATTAAGGAATTTTTCAGATGTAATTTACAGCGTCAAATTTTCTTAAGGAAGTATTAGTGGAATTACTCAGTTCAAGAATTACAATTCTAATAAAAGCAAAGATATCCTATCACCTCATAGATAAACCTTGTATCCTTTTTTTTGCAGTTCTAACTTGCTTATCCAAAGATGTAGCATAACAATTTAGAACAAATTAAACAAGTATTATCCTCTTTGATAGTGTTTGTAGGCTACATATGAACGAGTGTGTACGCCAAAAATGAAAGTTCAAAAAAAAAAAAAGGCTAAATACCTTAGAAATATAATCTTACTGAATTTCCTGTACATATGGATAATCACAGTTTAAAAATATAAACCTTGGGGGACTCATGGGTAGCTCAGTCAGTTAAGCGTTTGTCTTCGGTACAGGGTCCTGGTATCCAGTTCCACATCGGGCTCCTTGCCCAACAGGGAGCCTGCTTCTCCCTCTGCCTGCTGCTCCCCCTGCTTGTGCACTCTCTCTCTGACAAATAAATAAATAAGAACTTTAAAATATATATATAAACCTTGAGAGTACCTATGTTTGATACAAAAGGGGAACAATGTCAACAATGCTCTGAATTAAAAAAAAATTGTTTCTAACAAAAGTGGGTTTATTGCCTAAATTAGTATATATTGGCATTATTTTTTAAATTTTATTTTAACGGGATTTTTATGTAATATATTTGGAATAAAAAAGATTGGATTATATTGGGATTTTTTTTTACAATAACCATGATTCAGAGAATGGTAAAATTTGCACTTACACCTCCTTGCAAATTGGAGCACTGTACTGAAAAACAGTTGTGGAGTAAGTGTTTGTTAGCTTTTCCTCAAAGTAGTATTGTTTGGGGGAATTTTTTTTCCAGATGTACCCCTGACTTTGTTTATTTCTGGAGCAAAGCAAATTGATAGCTCTCTCTTCAAAGTAACCTGATGTGGAGATGGGAGAATAAGAACAGATTAGTTGATCTTCAGTGTGGTACTTGTGGCGTAAAATGTAGAGTTTTGTGGTGGAATCAATTGTAGCTACAGAAATATATGATCTGTAGCTACAGGAATCTATCATTTGTTGCTATAGGAATATACGAAGCCCAATTTTTCAAATTTCACTCATTATTTTCATTTATACCACTTTATTCATATAGAAAACATACTCCTTGATTATAACTGGTTAATAAATTGAAACCACTTAGATGTAACAATTGCTTATTTTTCACAAATCTTCTATCCCATAGCACACATGTATATCAAATCACATTGGTTTAATAAAGTGAGATATTAGCATTGAGAAGAGGAGGACAATGCCTTTGTGATTTTGGTCGTCTGAGCAAATCGTGCCATGATGACTGATGTGGTTTGAAGCCGTCAGAGAATGGACAGGGGGCAGAGAAACAGAAGCAGTGTTTAGCAGCACTAGGGAATTCATTTACTTTTTTGCACTCCCTGCTTCCCTCCACCCCACACTCTGACTTGAGGATGTGACTTCCCTGATTCAAACTGGATCATGAACAATGAATGCCCAACACCTCTCACATTCACTAAATCGGAAGGACTCTGTAGCAGAAAGCTTCATTTTAATATCTGGAAAACTGTACTCCATACCCAAATAAAAATGTTATTCTATAATTTATTCTTTTCGTATCATTTTTTTCATGGCACAGTGCTATGAAACCATTTTACTTTTTCTTTTTTTTTAATCCCCATCACCTGTTTAACCCATCCCCCCACCTCCACCTCCCTTCTGGTAACCATCAGTTTGTTCTCATAATTAAGAATCTGTTTCTTGGTTTGTCTATCTGTCTGCCTTTCTGTCTGTGTCTCCCCTTCTCTCTCTTATTTTTCCCTTTGCTTTTTTTTCCTTAAATTCCACATATGAATGAAATCATATGGTATTTTTCTTTCTTTGATTGACTTATTTCACTTAGCATTATACTCTCTAGCTCCATCCATATCATTGCAAATGGCAAGATTTCATTCTTTTTATGGTTGAATAATATTCCTGTGTGTGTGTGTGTGTGTGTGCGTGCGTGTGTGTGTGTGTGTATCACGTCTTCTTTATCCATTCATCAGTCGGTGGACACTTGGGCTGCTTCCATATCATGGCTATTGCAAATAACGTGGCTATAAACATGGCGGTGCATGTATTCCTTTGAATTAGTTTTCTTGTATTCTGTGAGTAAATATCTAGTAGTGCAATTGCTGGATTGTAAGGTAGTTTTTAACTTTATTTTTTAAAGATTTTATTTATTTATTTGACACAGATAGAGACAGCCAGTGAGAGAGGGAACACAAGCAGGGGGAGTGGGACAGGAAGAAGCAGGCTCCTAGCGGAGGAGCCTGATGTGGGGTTTGATCCCACAACGCCAGGATCACGCCCTGAGCGTAAGGCAGACGCTTAACCGCTGTGCCACCCAGGTGCCCCTAACTTTATTTTTTAATCATAAAATATCCTATGTTTAAATTTTCTAGTTTAAAATATAACAACATTCTTATGAAACATTTGTAATTATTCTGAGGATAGAACCATAACATTGCTATAGTCTTAGTCCCTTTACCATGTGAGAATATTACTGAGAAAGAAAATATGTGATTAAGAAAGAAATTCTTTTACATATTTTATGAAAGTATTTAGTCCTGCTTTCTACTATTATTTTTTTAATTATAAAGAAGACTATCACAATTGGATCATTTATTTTGTTAATGTTGACGTGTGCCTTAAAGGTTACTATTTCAATAATTTATGTTCTTTTTTAGTGCTCATATTAGTTTTCTATTTGCTACTGTAACAAATTACCATAAATTTAGTGGCTTAAACCAATGCAAATTATATATTTTTATAGTTCTGCAGGTTAGAAGGTTGTCTTGGCTCTCACTGGGTGAAAACTAAGGTGTTTGCAGGGCTGTTTTACTTCTGGGGGCTCAGAAGTAAAATGCAGCTCATAGCGGCCTTCTACATTCCTGGGCTCATGGCCCTCTTTCTTCATCTTCCAAGACAGAAATCTTGCATGCTTCTGTCCCAGCTCCATCCTTACATGTTTTTCTCTGGCTTTCCTTTGCTGCCTCACTGTTCCACTTGTAAGGTCCTTGTGATTAGATTGGTTCGACCAGATAATCTAAGATAATCACCCCATTATGAAGTCCTTAACTTGATCAACTATATCAAAGTGCCAGGAGAAGTACATTCAATGCATATCTTCAATTTATCAATCCAAAGAGAATTTGGAAGGTTTTATTTTTTTAACTTCAAACAATAATATGACTAAAATGTCTTGGGTATAATATCTGAAGCCAGTATTTTTTTACAAATTGCTTAATGGCAAAATAAAATAACTATTATTGATAATAAGATACAGTGTATATGTTGGAATTATAATGGAATAAAGTATTTATTGCCCTTTTCTTCATAAAAGGAAGTTCCTTCAGCACCTTTCATTTATAGATACAATAGTACTAAGTTGGTACCATTATTTTTCCAAATTACAAATGGGGAGAAGCAGAGATCGAGAGCAGTTAACCTACTTAACCACATTAATAATGGTGAATTAAGAATTATGTCTATATTTGCAAATTAGATGTTCTTGGTAATGTTTCAGATATATATATATGTATAATGTTTTATTTCTTCATACATTTTTCAGCCTTTCAGAGTAAGTATGCCTTTTTTGCTCATTGTTTTAAAAAAGTTAAAGGTTGGAAAAGAATATTTTCAAAGTACAAAACTTAAACTGTAGCCCACTAAGAATTTGCTGAAAACCTCAGAATTTATCATAATCTTTATATATTAGCCTCATAAAGTTGAACAATTTACAGCTGATAAGTTCTCTGTAACCTATCAGTTACAGGGAACTAACATAGAAAAACACCAAATGCTCCCAAACAAACATCAGATTTTGAATAAAAACTAGTAAGTATAACAATAGGATGAATATTATCTATAATGAAAATGATATTAAAAAGCTTTACTGGGAAACTTTGATTTTAAATTTGTCACGCATTAAATATTTTGTTAATGGAACTAGTAACCATAAAAGTAGAATGGGTAAAAATAACTGATTTAAGGAACATATAACACAAAAGACACTAGAAAACAGTACTAAATACCTTCCTTAGATTCTGATTTACTTGTTCTTTCAGACAGATTTAACTTCAAACCCTGTGTTTTCTGATAGAGATTATCCTCTGTAATTAAAACAGGAAAACATGTGAAAGCATAAGGAGTATTTATATTCACAATGTAGAGAGGAGTCCTCTGGGCCCTGTTTTCCTCTCGCTCTCTGCAGCTAATATTAGAGGGTCTCAAGTAGGAGGACAAGATTTAAATATTCATGTAGATACATAACTTATTACTACAAACTCCTAATCAGTCAGTGTCTTTGACTTTTCCATATTCTCCCCTTGCGGCCATTTTCCATGTGGCTGGCAGGCTTATGCAGCTGTTGTGACCTACCTACATGCCCTCCCCTTCTGTGTCCTTCTTCCTCCTCCTCTTCCCCTCAATGATTCCCCTCCTTCAGGTCTCACCTTAGACTCCTACCACCTGGGTTCCAGAATCCTTGTTCTGCCCACCGTCTGGAATACTCTCCCTTCTGTGCTGTTCTTGCCCATTGATTTGTCAAAATCTCCTCTAGTGTGTAATCTCTATGAATCCAGAGACACTGTTTTCAGTAGTTACTCTAGTTTCTAGAACAAGCTACAACAAATATTCACTTAGCAAACACATGGACACCCCCGCTTGTTAACTGATGCATAGTGTAACGGCTTTATTAGTCAAATTTCTAAAAATGTTCACATTGTTTGCTGGCCTTTTTTTTTTTTTTTTAACTGATTCAATTGCTTCTGTAAGATGGTTTTCACTATTTTGGTTTGGTAATGGATGGTTGCTACGTTATTTCTGTCATTGAGATTACCAAGTCATATTCAGTGCTTTTGACCTTAAATAGTCAATCTGGATGATTGTATTTGAATGAGGCCTCACATGCTTAAGGACTGCTTAATAATGTACTTGAAGTTTATAAAAAGAATGTATGGATGATGGTAAACAGCTGTTCCCCTTTTCATTAAGAGGAAAAAATGAGAAAATAGGTGCAATAATTGCAACAGACAGGAATCAAGTTAGATAATAGGGATTTTGATTTCTCTGGTCTTTTGTTAGCAAAATAAATTGTTGAATATTTATAAGGACCAAGAGAACAGTAATATTTCTTTAAGTTAAAATTCAGAGGACTTAAAGAGAATTAATCCAGGAGACTTATTTTCTGTTCAACTACAGAAATATATATTTCAGTGATTTTTTTCCCTTTCTATTCCTTCTGGTTCAGTTTTGCTCCTGTACCCTGCATTATGCTTCTCATAGCAGGTGGCCTGTACACGTCTTCTTCCATTTGCTCAGCCCATAATGTCAAAAAATACTTATTTTTCTTTTGCAGCATATTAGGTCACCTCTCTGCTGCAAGTGTTCTAATGCTTTTGTTTTGCATTAATAAAATCCAAACTCCTCACCAAGGCCCGTAAGATTCAGTGGGATCTTCTCTTTATTTCACCAACTCATCTCATATCTTACTCCTTCATTACATATATTCAACCCATTGAATTTCTTTCTCTTCCTTGAATGTATCAAGCTTGTTTGTATCTTAGAGTCTTTGTAATTGATATTTATTCTGCCTGAATGTGCCAGGTCTTAACACGCCTGGCTCTTCGATGTCAGTCTAATCTTCGCCAACACATCACCTCTTCACGAGATACTTGATGCCCGTTTTATTCTAGCTCAGGCTGCCTTCCTCTTATCCATCCCTTTTAACTTCTTTGTTTATCTTCTCCATAGAAATTAACATTATACAAAATCATCATGTATTTAGGTGTCTGTGTGTTTATTGTTGTCCTTGTCTGTCTCCTTCAGGAAAATGTGCTCTCCAGCAGAGACACCTTGTCTGTTTTCTTTACTCCTGCATCCTTAAGACCTAAAACAAAGAGCAGGCATAGCTTGATAAATGATACATGTGGAAAATCTCATGTTTAGAATACCACTGGCTTCGAGAAAGAAGTACAGAAGGAAAAGGCATAATGCTTCATGAGAATCATTGTTAATACAGCTTTTATACATTTTGGTTTCTTTGGAAGCCTAATTATTGAAGTCACTCTACTGTCAATTAATTTAGTACATGGTACATTAAGGTTTTTTTTTTTTTTTTCCCCTGTAACGTTCTATCAAATATTAGAAGAATCTCCATGGGTATTTGACTGCAAACATTTTCTCTAATGGGACTACCCATGGAGAAAATTTTATAAATCTATGCCTAAAACAATATTAATTATACCTGCCGTGAAGCAAAAACAAAATAAATAGCAGCTGTCATTGTAATATAATACATTTAGTTTTTAATAGCTAGTACTAGGTTTGCTGCTTTTTCTTTTGAACATCTCTAAGTGGAAATGATAGCAATTAACTTAAACTGTAGAGCATCTGTGAGCTGACTTGGTTTAGTCTTGTAGCTGATCACTTTTCCAAAAAAACAGAGTCTAGCATCTGCTGGCTAGCCATGTAGAGAAAACTGTCCAAGCAGATTTCTATGTACCAATAGTCTTGGAGCAGTGATTATGGAATGTTTATGGACATCTAATGATACTTTATTATCCCACAGACAGTAACTGTGTATAGTAGTATCTTATCGTAAGTGTTTTGAATAAAATATGATCAAAATATTACTGGGAAGTGTCATAAGATTATTGGATGTGTTTTGCTAACTGGAAACATACCCAAACCAAATAACTTCAGAATTATCAGTGGGCACAGGACACTGGTTTGGCAGCAGATGTATTTGAATGATGAAGAGAAACTGCTTGCAAACACCTTCCAGATGGGTATAGGACACATTAATGTTCTATGCTATTGTGTTCTATTTTAAGAATGATGATAAATCTTCCAGGGGTAACAGCTAACTTTATCTGTAAAATGACAATTTATGTGACATCTAGAGAAGTGATGTTAGTTAACTTAATATGTGAAAATAACCAGAGTATAAAAGACTCTTAGCAGTATGTTGACATGACGAAACGAGACCAACTGAGACCATGTATTCTGGGAAGACAAAAATAAATTACTTTGAAGACTTTGTACATCTTAGTCATGATGTAGTGATTTTATCTTTGTGAATTTCCATGCCACTTAAATATTCTCATAAAGGGACCACGAGGCTCTCTGGATCTATCTTATAAACATTCTTAGATGAGTGCTATCTTCAAGAAATTATATTTCCTTCTCCCTTATTTCCTTTTTGAGCTATGACCCAGATTTTCCATTTTCTGCAAATTAAACCATTTGTCTCTCCTTCCTTCTCCATTTTTAATACATTAACTATTCTCAGCACCTCAAGTCATTTATTATCCCAACTTTTTGACATTCAAGGTTATTTTATTTTTTAAAATATTTTATTTATTTATTTGAGAGAGACAGAGTGCAAGCAGAGGGACAGGCAGAGAGAGGGGGAGAAGCAGACCCCCACTGAGCAGGGAGTCCAACATGGGACTTGATCCCAGGACCCCAGGATCATGACGTGAGCAGAAGGTAGACACTTAACCAACTTAGCCACCCAGGCACCCCCAAAGGTTTATTTTAAATGTTTTAGTTTTTATTTTAGAGTTATAAACCTATCCCTATGTTTTCTCTCCCTACTTTTTTGAGTACATATTTTCCTAACATTAAATATCAACTAAATGTTGAATGCCCTAAATGTGTATACTCAGTTGAGACCTTTCTTCTGTGCTGCAGAGCCTCCTATCGATCCAGGTGTCAAATGGTTTTACCTTCATTTGCAGGTACTTCACTATTGTTTTCTTGGAAACCTAACTCTCTTTCTTCCCGTACTTTCCCAATCTACTTCTTACCCTGAATTCTCTACTCTAATAGTATCGTCAGTATCCCTGACTGGACACTCTAGTATGTTTTACAGTATTCCATCTCTTACACTGCCCTAGATAGATTAGTCACGAACTCCTTCTCATTCTGACCTAGAAATATCTGTTTGGATGTTGGCTCTTTTCTGTATCCCCATTACCGCATCTTATGGCTTGTATTTTTCTTCTTAAGATTCTATTTTTAAGTAACCTCTGCACCCAACATGAGACTTGAACTTACAACCCCTGAGATCAAGAGTCACACACTCCACTGACTGAGCCAGCCAGGAGTCCTTTTTTTAAAAAATTTTTTGATCCTTTAGTTTTACTCCATTGCTGTTGCAATTAGGTTATCGTATCCTCTTATCTGGACTATCGCCATGTTTTTCTAATTGTATTCTCCGCCCACTGATCTTGCCTATCCAATCCAATTACTTTCGTGATATAGGAAGTAGATCAAGTTATTGCCACAGTTCAAAGACTTCAAATGGCTTGGGATTTCCCACAGTATAAAGTCCAATTTCCTTTACATGGTACTGAGGAACCTCGATAATTTGAACACAGTTCTCGTTTTCAGTGTTAGCTCCTGTGGTTCTCCACTGTGGTTCTCTAGTTGCTTTCCTGATCTCTGCAGAGAAAAAAAAATATAATCCATGCACCTTCCATTTTGCTTTCACAACTTAAATCAAATACATCTATTATTGTATTTAAATATGTAGTTATAATATAGCATACATTTTTCTCCACAGGAAAAATTGTGCAGTAGGTTAAGAATGATGCTTTACCAGAGGGATATGTCTAAAACATCAAATGGTTAAGGAGTATGTGGTGAATGAAAGAGTGAGAAATTGATAATTCTTATAAATTGGGAAAATGCACGCATATATAAGTGAGTATATGTGTGTGCTTATGAAACTCAAAAATAATGGCACATAACATACTGATTAAGCACTACTTGTAGTAAGATGCATACCTATGGTCGGATAGAAGTATGCATTTCTGAACGAGTATCAGGTAGAGAGGCTACTTCTCAGTACTCATTTTCATGCTCTACCAGAATTCAGTTTTGCCTTTTGTTTCATGAAGTAATCACCCTAAATGTATGGAGAAAAATGGGTATGACATACACAATAGATATTTAAAATCCTTGCCTTCCCCAGTTGGATTTCCTGGGGTACTAGATGTATTCTACTCACACTAGAGATACCAATTTGTTCAACTTAAAAATATATACATCATCTTGTCTCATTTCTTCCTCTATTTTATAAACTGGCCCCTATTTTAGCATTTGGATCTTTAAGACCATTAAATCATTCACTCTAATCTAAAGAGAACTTGGGAGAATATCTAATATTCCAATTACATTATTTTATACTTCATCAAAATATAAAATGCTGTACCAGCTTTGCAAAGCATTCATTAGGCATTCTATGAATCAAAGAGGTTCAAGACAATAGGAAATTTTCTGATATCAGCACCATGTGTCCCTTTCCAGTCTCACTTCTCAAATGATCTTCAGATGTGTTTCTCAATGAATCCCATTACCTGAAAATTCCAGGCCCTCACACCTCTCTCTGTGCTCTGCATTATGCTATTGCTTCTGACTATCCCTCCAACCTCCTAGCAAATAACAGCTCACATGCCAGCGTATGCATTGTCGGCTCGAACACACCCACCAGAGCCAAATACTGCACTATTCACTGCTCCTCGCAAGTCCCTTAAGAGAATTCTGTTTAAAACCCAAGTCAGTAAATTGCCTTGCCTTCCCACATCCCACTTCACCATAGTCATTGTGTGCAATACTTCTTTATGTCTGCCTCCCAAACCAGTCCATTCCAGATCCTGCGGCTCAAGCACACTGAACCTTGTATGAAGGCAATCCACAGTTGATGAACCGAAGGCAACGCGCCCCTAAAAACAAGAAAGATTATTTTTGTTTTCTCTTATTTTCCCATTACAATCCAATGAAACAACATTTCTCGTGAAAATGTTGGGTGGGAGGCACCTATGACTGTGAATTTAATATTAAAATTTCACCACGTCATTAACCTGTCTGCAGTGTCTACTAATATTTCTAGGATTTCATTTCTGTATCTGTAATACTTGCTGTTGAGTCTTTCATACATTCTAAAAACAGGTTGCTTTTGATCTTAAAAGTGTGCTTTTTCTCCCTTTGAATTATAAAAAATAGCCCAAGCCTTTCATTAAGTGTCTAGAAATAGTGTCCAAAAGAAAACAAAATGCATCTTTATTTCCATTCACACAATATTCTATACTGAGCAGGTCAAGGTTATGGGGCCTTGCTTTTATCCTTAGCTTTTTTTTTTTTTTTCCTCCTCCGGTCAGGTCTCACAAATGTTTTACTTGGGTTCTCATTTTCTGTGCTGCCAGTGTTATCTATATTTTGGGAGCACTTTGCTGTATCCAATCTACCCATTTATGTCTCGTGTATTCCATCATCTTCTTTTATACAGAGTCACTTGCAGCCGTGGAAGTGTCTGAATGCTCTCTACGATATTTCACTTAAAACAGCATGACACTGGAAATCAATTTGTTCGGTTATATACAGAAAATAGAACTTATGCTCATCAGCACATTTGTCCATTTTCTTAAAAAAAAAATCTTGATTTGTGTCTTGTGGCTTAGCTTTACACACATGTTATTTGTAGACATTTAAAAAAATAGTTTGTTCCTTGAAAATGTTTTAGACATTTATTTCTCCTAAACCATCCCAATGGCAAGGATCTTCACTTTGGCATTTCATCAGTTTTGCTCTAAGTGATTATAGCAGACGGGTGCTTTTTATGGGAAACTGTTCTTCTCTTCTAATTTATCTAGATGGAGACAAATGCTTCTGAATTACCAGAATACGAGAATTTGGAAAATGTGAACATATCCTACTGCCACAATTTGTTACTTTATTACTGAATTAATTTTGAAAAATAAAACCATAGCTAATAAGAAATTAAGAAATTATTGATTCTATTTCATTGTAAGGCAAAGTTAGAAATACTAGGAGTTATAAATTATTTTGAGTCACCTATTTTGTAACACTCTTAATGAAGAGTAAGAGGACTAAAAATTTTGAGCCACCAAGAACTCTTTATGAGCCTTCAGTTATAATTGGACTGCTTATAAAGAAGGACAAAATACCCACTTGAGTAAAGTGTTAATTTATTCGGACATTGGCTTTGAATGCTTAAGTATCACCATAATTCTAATAATCACAAATTATTGATTATGGTTAAAGCTTCTCTGTAAAAGAAACTTAATGATAATAGACATTCTCATCACTTTTTGTATCAATTTTTATGTGGCCTTGCATGTTGAGTTTTAACTTATTCTTCCCCCATATTTAATGTTAAAGTACCCATTGCTTTAAAGATTTGGAAGCACTGAGAGACATGGCCTAGGAAATCAGCATGAAGGTAGGTATCAGGAGGTGGACGTGAAATTCAAGTTAACCAATACCTCACCCTAGTGAAGCGATTATCGATTTTTAAAGTTTCTATCAATGATTCTGTGTAGAGCAGCTTTTGGGAGGCTGCTACTATGTGTGTCTATCAGATAACGAATATATGTTTTCGTTTCACATAGTCATTGTCTGAGTTTTATTTATTTATTTATTTATTTTTATTTATTTATTTACTTATTTATTTATTTATTATTTGACAGAGAGAGACAGCCAGCAAGAGAGGGAACACAAGCAGGGGGAGTGGGAGAGGAAGAAGCAGCCTCCCAGCGGAGGAGCCTGATGCGGGGCTCGATCCCAGAACACTGGGATCACGCTCTGAGCCGAAGGCAGACGCTTAACGACTGAGCCACTCAGGCGCCCCAGAGTTTTAAAAATTCTTTTTTTCTTAAGATTTTATTTTATTTAGAGAGAGAGTGCATGCACAAGCAGGGAGAGGGCAGAGAGAGAGTTACAAGCAGACTGTGCTGAGCAGGGAGCTTGATATCACAACCCTGCCACCATGTTTTGGGCCCAAATCAAGAGTTGGACGCTTAACTGACTGAGCCATCCAGGTGCCCCATTGATTTGTAAAAATTCTAATGTAAACATCTGAAGCTAAATTTTTTATTGAAGCTTACCATAGAATTTTCTAAATGTACTTTACACAGAACTAGGTAGCTTGCTGATTTGATATATTGCCTTATGATACTGGGTTAAAAGATGTATAATAAATAACAGTTTAATCCATTGCAGTGATGGAAATTAAATGAAGAAGAGTAGATAAACATAATACATATGCTTATTAAATTTCCAAACAATAACGTGTGGCTTTAAATATATGCAGTCTCCTGAAACAAGTTGACATGAATAGATACATGTACACCTATAATGTTTAACTGTTCTTGTTGTTGGTTTTCCAAACAGAAACACTAAATTCTCTACTTTGGCAAAATTCACAACATACCCATATTTAAATCCTTTTTGACAAATCCCTGTTAAATTGGGTCTAAACACAGGAAAACAGTGATATTTGCTCTGTCTTCTTTATGTCACTTTTCAGCACTACTCATTAGTAGAAAAGGAAGGTGACCTTATTTATTTTTAAATTGTTGCTATTGTTGTGGCGTTTGGTGGAGTGATAATTGGATATTTCCAAATAGCCTCTGAAGACCAATTAACAAAAGGAATATATATGGTGTGCCAGTCTGGGTTTCACTTAATTGTCTACTTTAAGTGATACTCAGTAGAGATATAACTTCATATATGCAAATTGTGCCCATGCTATATTCTTATATTATACTTTGGAAAATCTACTGAAATATTTTCTTTCATTTGGCAGATGAACCAATTATTATATTTCACAATTGGGTCAATTATTTTATTTCACACAGTGTAAATATTTTTGACCTTTTAAATTGCTCTGTCTTTATAAGAATAGAGCTTTGCTGCTAGAACAACAAATTAAAACTCTTTTAAATTGTATGCTTTTGATGTTCCTAGGTGAAAAAATGTAGTTTTGAAAACAAATCTTCACATACAAATCTTTACCTTTAACACAATTACAATGAAAAAAATCCCAATTTGGTGCTTATTTATTAGTTGGTTTGCTTAACTCTTCATTTGGAAACTTGATATAATGATGCTAATTTTTACCTATGGAAGAACAATGAAGAGATATTTGAATACGAATGGCATGACATTTGTGACATGATTTAGTGAACACACTGTAAAGCAAAAATAAAGTTTCATTCCAGTGTAAGTATAGATAAGTCAAAGAGAGGTAAATAATTCTAGAAGAGGACTTAATATTTAGGTATATTTAATATTAGAACATATACATACAGTTAGCTATACAATAGTTAATTACTGCGTTAACTATGTTCTAGGTTTTTTTCAAGTTTTCTTCATATATAGATTAACTTATTTTTAATACCAACCCCATCAGGTATATACTATTATCCCGGTTTATAGATGACACAGAAACCAAGTATCTCTGAGCTTTTCTGGGGTCACAGTTAGTAAGTGCCTGCACACTTCAACATTACGCTAAAGGGGACATTTCAAGTCCATGACAAAAAAAAATGACCAAATTAATAAACATTTTTTAGTGGATTCCCAGATTGTTTGGAAAAACAGAAGTTAAATGCTTACCTGATAGCATGTGCAGAGAGAGATGCTTAAGATTTAAATATAAAAACAAAACTAGGGGTGGCTATCTATAAAGTTTCTGGGAGAGGAATGCCTTTTAAGGTGATACACTATTAGTACCTTTAAATTATAAAACGTTCTTAGATGATAGAAAAAAATATTTCTCAATAGAACAATGAGCTAAAAAGTATAAAAAGATGAATTTTTAATTACCAATTAGAAATGACAATTAACCAAATTCAAAGTAATGAATATTTTTAATGATAAAAATGGACTTGTAAAATGTTAATTAAGAGCATTAGCCAGGATTTGATGACAAGGAGTCTGTTCTATAACACTGACGGGCATGATTCAAGGCAGTGTATATCCTGGTAAGACAATTTGTCATTCTAATGTCAAAACTATTAAAAAATACACATACTCTTTGGGGCGCCTGGGTAGCGCAGTTGTTAAGTGTCTGCCTTCGGCTCAGGGCATGATCCCAGCGTTCTGGGATCGAGCCCTGCATCAGGCTCCTCCGCTGGGAGCCTGCTTCTTCCTCTCCCACTCCCCCTGCTTGTGTTCCCTCTCTCGCTGGCTGTCTCTATGTCAAATAAATAAATAAAATCTTTAAAAAAAAATACACATACTCTTTGAACCATAAATTGTACTTCTAAGGAAATATTACAAACACATTTCAAATAAGAAAATGTCTAACAGTAGAAACCTGACTTAATAAACTCCTGAACATGACATACCATGTAAGAGATATTTCAGGCAGTCAGAGACAGTTACTAGAAGTCAGCTATGGTAAGTGTGAAATAATGGCAGCTATTAAAGAGTTTGATTGTTTTAATATGGATATTGTACTTTTTTCATGAGGTAGAGATAAAAATTACTATATAAGGATTTTAAAAATATATTTCTGACTTTAATGTTAATATATACTTAATATATAAAATATAATAAAGTTAATATTTTTGATATGTAACTACTCTTGACCATAAGTAAAATAATCAGTATAATTCTTTATGTATAATTATCTTCAATAATTTATCTTCCCCCAAATATTAACCTGAACACACAGTCTTTGAAATAAGAATGCTAAAAATCTAGATGAGTGCAACCCATCTAGAAGAGAATAGCATTTGTGTTAATATATTAGATTCAAGGAAGACAAATGTATCTGATCATTTTTGCATCATTTTTGTTACAGTTTGTTATGCCAACACTTCCACCACCCAAGAATATTCTCTGGTAAGATTTTATGCCTAATGGAAACAGAACCAACAGAATGTATTTATATAGAGAGATCTATATATTCATATATATATATTACATATATATATCTGTATAGATCTCTATGTCTCTATATATAGAGAGATAGATACAGATGGATAGGTAGGTAGATAGATAAATACATAAATAGAGATTTAGTATAAGGAATTGGCTCATGTGATTATGGAGGCTTGACAAGTCCCAAAATCTTCACACTGAGTCAAAAAACTGGAGACCTAGGTTCTAATGTGTACTTCCAGTTTGGGTCTGAAGGCCTGAGAACCAGGGCAACTGAGGTCATGGTTCCAGTCAGAAGGCCTGCTAGCTCAGGACCCAGGAAGAGCTTATGTTTCAGTTCAAAAGCAGGCAGGGGAAATTCTCTTATTCAGCAGAGCATTAGCCTCTTTGTTCTGTCAAGACCATCAGCTGATTGGGTGATGCCAATCTTCCTAACTATTGTTAGGGAGGACAATATGCTTTCGTCAGTCTACACATTTAAAACTTCATTGCATCCTAAAACATCTTCACCTGGATACCCAGAACAACGTTTGACCAAATATCTGGGTATCCCGTGGCCTAGTCAAATTGACACATAAAATTAATCATCTCATAAAAGAATGTGAATGTGTGTGTATGTGTGTATATGTGTATGTGTATGTGTGTATATGTATATGTGTATGTGTGTATATGTGTATGTGTATGTGTGTATATGTATATGTGTATGTGTGTATATGTATATGTGTATGTGTGTATATGTATATGTGTATGTGTGTATATGTATATGTGTATGTGTGTATATGTGTATGTGTATGTGTGTATATGTATATGTGTATGTGTGTATATGTGTATGTGTATGTGTGTATATGTATATGTAAAATAATACATACCATAATATGTAAGGTGGTATAAAATGTGCGGATGTCATTTTTAAATTGGGCAATAGATTCTGTCTATTAATATGCCTGTGTTATTTAGTTTGAGCAGTCCTCTGTGTTGGTTTGATAGTTCCTTCATGTAAATGTCCAGAGTGGAGAATGAAGACTTCCTGAGTAGAGAAATTTTTACAAGTTATCTGTTTGACCATCTTCTATAAAGAAATGGCCAAGGAATCCATTTCTTATTTACTCTTTCTTGAGGACCTTTACACAGCCTTCCTGAAGATCAGGCCCATTCTGATTGTTTATTAGCTTGCTTTCTTTAGAGCAAACCAGGTGGACTCTCTTTCTTTCTTTCCTTTCCTTCCTTCCTTTCCTTCCTTTCCTTCCTTCCCTTTCCTTCCTTCCTTCCTTCCTTCCTTCCTTCCTTTTCTTTCTCCTCTCTTTCCTTTGCTTTCTTTCCTTTGCTTTCTTTCCTTTGCTTTCTTTTATTTCTTTTCTTTTCTTTTCTTTTCTTTTCTTTTCTTTTCTTTTCTTTTCTTTTCGATACCATTCCATCTTGGTCTTCTTACTCTTCATGACAGAGGGCAGAGCACACTCCGACCCCTCAGGTTCTTAGGACCTTGATCACACTGAAGATAAACCTCTTGTTTTCACTGTTGTTTTTGTTGTTAAGATTCCTCGTTTGTCTTCTGTCAAAATAATGAAATCTTATATGGAGTTCTTTATGGGTGACTCCCTGATATCCATTCCAACCCGTCATGGTAAGCCCATGCATCGGCTAAGGATTGGCGTAGCACTGAATCTTTGACACAATGGTGACAAGTGTGGTGTAGAAGGAAGAGTGTTAAGAGAGCTGTGGGACAGGGTCACTGCTCCTATGAAGGAGACACGAGTGTTGCTCCCTTCTTCCTCTCCACATTGCCATATCTGGATATTACTCTTACATCTGCTGGCGCCATCTTTAGCACATTGAGCGAGGCTAGCTAAGTGTCTTTTACACATTGTGCATTAGACAATGGAGGCTAAGAATTAGTCCAGGGACTTATTAAGATGCTACATCAGTTCTGGAGCCCACCCTACCTTTAGACGTCATGCTTAGGAATACAAACAAATAAAACTTCAAAAATTCTTATTTCAGGCTGTTTGATTTGAAACTTTCTGATATTTGCTAATCCTAACAGATATAATGCTAATAATAAAAATAGTAAATATGGGAAATAACCTACTTTGTTTCATTAAGTGTACCTTAAATCTCTATAAACATGAATATTTAAATTAATAATATAAAAGCAAAGTCTGTATATAGATGCTACAGATTTTCAAGGTGTAGACAATCCCTGGACCTAATCTTGGGCATGTGTCATGAAAACTGCTCTTCTTCATCAAAAGTCCTCTAGAAATTCTCCTTCAAGTGGGCTTACTTTTAGACAGGATGGTACACTCCAAGGAAAACAATGGATGCTTCCTACTTTCAAATATATAATTCACTCTTCTCAAAACGTTTCAGATTAGATCTCTTTTGAGATATGCTAAATGTTAGTTTCAAATATTTTTCCAAAATCTTTTCTTCTACATAAATAAGATGTCATATTGTAGGAGATTTTGAAATTAGAGTGGAGAAGGCACTTGAAAGCTCACGGTTTCTGAGGTATGTTACACTTTGCTTTTATAAATAGGGCTATTTAAAAATACAGCAATATTTATTTAATGCATTATAAGACAGATAATCTTCTTGCAATAAGTCTCATATACTTCATTTAAGAGACCAGAGTTCCATAGATAATACAATCTTAGCCTAGTGAATGGTAATATACAAAAAACCAGTTCAACTAAATCCTTTCCCCTCCTAGTTCTAGGGAGATGAAATAGTAAAACATCTGCAGAAGGAATCAATAGAAGATTCCAGTATATACATGATTGTGTTTGCCATACCTTTGCCCCATTTAGAACATATCCCAGATATGTCAGCTCTAAAAATAACTATTTATATGGAGAAAACATTTCATTGAATCCATATATAATATAAATGTTATATTTATTTAGACAATGGCAAAAATAATAAAATCAATAGGAATTTTTCCATTCATAAATATTTTACTGTCACTGAGAAAATTTCAATTACAGCTAATATCTTATGTGGTTCTTATATACAGTCTAGGTATTATGCTTTCCCTTTTAAATAAAGTTTCAAGGAAACCTATATAGCGCTTTTAAACACCAAATAAATATTTAACAATGACTTCTGACAGTCACTACTATAAACAGAATGAGAATTACAAACAGTAGCCTCTTGAACAACTCAGACATAATTGAAGTTGAGTTTTTCTTGTGCCTAATGAATATTTTAAGTAGAGACGGTCTCTTCAGCATAACTACATGATTGTGTGCATATAAAAGAACAACACTCTGATCATGTAGGAAATGAGGTTAATGCTGAACAAATTAGTGAAGCAATTCAAGCAAAGAAAATCCCCTAGAAGAATAGTGAATGAGATCCATGTTATCTAAATAAGTGGCATAAAATTAAGGAAACAGGGCCTTCTTTTCCTGAGAAATATGGTGTTAGTTCAGTTTCCAAGTATGTAAGACCGCACTGCAATGTAAGGAGTCTGCATATAAATAAGGACATTTTGTTTCTTATTAGAGACTGGAAAGCATATTAATATCAATTATATGTGAACCCATTCCTGTTTGCCCAAAGCAAATTACTTAATACTGCAATTGAGAAATCATAAATTCCATGTAAATTTGATATCTTAAAATATATTAATCCACGATGAAGACATCAAATTTAATGTCATTCCTTTCTACATCAAGGAAGGTCTAGTAGCATAATGTTATCCCTATTTCATACATTTGAAAGGTTTAAGGAACTTTCTTAAGGTCACAGAAAAAGTAATTTCAGCATCATGTTGGGAACCTAAGTGCATGTAATTCCATTTTATTAGTTCATAGTAGTATGAAATACTTAGTAATGGAGGCTAAAGGCTTCTATTGGGGGTGGGGAAAGGGAACCTAAAACAATAAATACAATTTCAGATGACAATCACTTGAATTATAATTTGGGCAATATGACCTATCCCTTGAAAGTAGAATAAATTCAGTTACTCTATCAAAAATGTTTCCTTTTGGGATGCTTGGGTGGCTCAGTCGGTTAAGCGACTGCCTTCGGCTCAGGTCATGATCTCAGGATCCTGGGATCGAGTCCCGCATTGGGCTCCTTGCTCAGCGGGGAGCTCGCTTCTCCCTCTGCCTGCTGTCCCCCCCTGCTTGTGCTGTCTCGCTCTCTCTCTCTGACAAATAAATAAAATCTTAAATAAACAAAAAGTTTCCTTTTACCTTCTAAATTATCTTTTCCATATAAAATGAAAAAAAAATAAATCGTGTGTATAATAATTTGTAGCCTGGAGCTGTAGGGGAGCTTCAGCTTTCAAGGTCTGACTGAGCACATACTTAGTGATTATTCCCCAAGAAACACTCTTGAAGTATCAGAAATAGAAATATTTCAAAAGACAACAAATCAAACAGCAACAACAACAACTGAGAGTGACAAGAGGAAAGAACAGCTGTAACCTCTGATGCATTTTAGGAAGACAGAACTCAGGGAGAACCACACTGTTGGATATGAAGGATCAAAGGATCCTACTCAGAACATTTACAGGAGAAGACTCTTCTAGAAGTGGGAACTGTTTTGTTTGTTTGTTTGTTTTGTTTTTTTACTGCGGCAAAACCCAGAACTGGGTAAATATGGACAACTAAAGCAGGAAGAGCACAGAGATCAGAGTGATTTTCTAGAAGTCTTTGGAATGACATTTTACATATTTCTCCACATGTCTGCCTCTGCCTTCCCCTCCACTGCCTCCACCCAAAATGTGCAGTAGAATAAATTGCCTCCAGATGAATGAGGAAAATACTTTCTTTTTTTTTTATGTTTCAAATTCAAACAACTTTTATTTAGGGAAAGTACATCTTAATGAATTGATTTACCTTCATAGGTGTAGGGAGGACTTTCAAATTGGAGATGGGAGCTCAATATATGAACATTATTTAACAAAATGGGAGAGCATAGAGTGCTTTTCTGACTCCAGCTCCTCCAGGTGAAGCCACTGAAACAGAGAGCATCATTAACCTAGAACCCTGGCTGTTGCCCTGACCGTCGGTGACAAAAGGCCATGATTAAAATGCCAGACAGATTAAAATGATCCCAAATACATATTTGTTCATTAATATAATTATGGAATTAAGATTCATCAGAAAGTTGAAGAAATTCAGCACAAGAAAATGTAACGAGGAGAGTGAAACACAGATTGGATCCCTTAGGGAATAACTAATACTAAGAAGAATAAAGGATCTTAAAAGATTTGAATGAGTGAGAGGCAAGAAGTCCTGTAATAGGCTGTCTTGGAACAAGGCAATCAGAAAAAAATAAACAGTTCTTAGAATTTTATTGATAGGTAGAGATAGCTAGTTATAGATAAAGATATACTTAGATATAAATATATACATATTATATATAGATAGTAAATAGGTAAGTAGGTGGCTAGCTAGTTAAATAGAAATGCTTGCTAAAATTAAAATTAAGGGAGAATTTTTAAAGAAAAATGCAGTCTTCAAATCCAAAGACTCACCCCATCCCAAGAAAGACAAAAAATAAAATTCTTCAAAGAGATATATTTCTTTGAGATCTCAGAAAACACTAAAAATTTGTGCACAGGCCTTGAAGTAGAAGAGGAGGTATTCTGGGGATTTGGGCTGGTGAACATTATTTTAGTTGCTAATTTAATTTGAAACTTAATCCTCAGTCAATTTAATTTGTAAATTTTTATAATGACCTGTTATTAGTTATTGAGAACATTTAAAAAAAAGAAAAGAAAAAAGAAAAAAAAAACAAAGCAGAAAACCTGGAGACATCAATGCGTTTCCTAATGGTTAGAAATATCTTTGGGGGGCGCCTGGGTGGCGCAGTCGTTAAGCGTCTGCCTTTGGCTCAGGGCGTGATCCCGGCGTTCTGGGATCGAGTCCCACATCAGGCTCCTCCGCTGGGAGCCTGCTTCTTCCTCTCCCACTCCCCCTGCTTGTGTTCCCTCTCTTGCTGGCTGTCTCTCTCTGTCAAATAAATAAATAAAATCTTAAAAAAAAAAAAAAAAAAAAAAAAAAAGAAATATCTTTGGAAGGGTGGTATTTTAACATGTTCAGGAATTAGTCTCTTCTTTTTTGCATTTTCTAGTCTCTATTAGTCACTGGTATGCCAAACACTGTCTTGCAAAGATACTTCTTCAGTCACTTTTGAAAAGTTTCTAGGAAAATTGTACCTAATTTTTTTTGCCTTGGAAAATCGGTTTCTGCCATGTCAGCTTACTCTAGGCAGAAGAAGAAAAACACGGCTACATGCCAGTATTACACAAACCATTTGATTATTTTTTAAAGAGCCATCTGTCTATTTAATTGCTGTTTATTTTTCATATAGCACATAATATGCATTTAATGTCACCAATCTCTGAGCTAATCTCATCCCTGTTTTCCAACCACTCCCTAGGTGGATCTCCATATATTTAGGTTTTCGTTAATTTCTTTCAACACTGTTATGTAGTTTTTGAAGTGTAAGTTTTATACTTCTTTTGTGAAAATCATTCCTAGGTAAAGTATTTCTTTTGATGAAATTGGAATTGGAATTGCTTTCTTAGATTCATTTTCAGTTTGTTTATTGCTGTTATGTAGACAATTGATACCTGTGCAATGATGTATCCATCAACCTTGCTGCTCTTATTTTAAGTGTTGCGTATAAAAGATTGTGCTATACGTAGATACAGTTATAGTTCTTCTTTTTCTGGGCTGGCTGTGTTTTCTTTCATTTTCTTGCCTAATTTCCCTGGCTAAAACTGCCATTACATTGGTGAAAAAAATTGACAAGACTGAACATCCCTGTCTGATCCCTGATCTCAGCATGAGAGCATTTCATCTTTCAACATTAAGTATGACATTGGCCGGGTTTTTATCAGGTTGAGAAAGTCCTCTTCTGTACCCAGTTTGTTGAGTGTTTTTATCATGAAGGAGTATTAGAGTTTGTCAGCTGCTTTGTCAGCATCTACTGAGATGATTGTGTCTATTCTCTTAATATGATATATTATAAATAACTAACTTTAGGGTATTCAGTGAGTCTTGCATTCCTGGGATAAATCCTACTTGGTCAGGATGTAGAATTATTTTTGTAAATTGATTTATTTGGTTAGCTAGTATTTTGTTAAGAATTTTCCTGTCTATATCCCTAAGAAATTTTGATCTGTAGCTTTCTTGTGTTTTTTGAATTTTGCTATTGAGGTAAACTGGCAATATAGAATTAATTGAGAAATAGTCTCTTCATTTCTATTTTTGAGAAGAGTTTGTGAATAATTACTACCAATTTTCTTTAAATTTTTGAAGGAATTCACCAATGAAGCTATCTGAATTTGGGCTTAATTTGGTATGAGGTTTTTAAAACTATGAATTCAAACCTTGGATTTATTATATGTCTATTCAGATTTTCTATTTCTTATTCTGTTAGTTTCAGAGTTTTTGTCCTAGAAATTTGTTTAATCAAAATTATCTAATTTTTTTTTTTTTTTTTAGCATAGAGTTGTTCAGAATATTCCCTTATATTCATTTGATTCCTATAGGTAGTAGTGTCCCCTCTTTCATTCCTGATTTTAGTGGTTTGAATCTTTTCTCATTTTATTTTTGGTCAATGTATTTAAATTATTTTTCAGTTTTGTTTCTCTTTCCCAAAACCAACTTTTGGTTTTGTTGATGGTCTCTGATTTTCTAGCCTCAATTTCATTAGTTTCCTCTCTCAATTATTTTTTTCCTTCTGCTTGCTTTAGCTTGTTCATTTTTCTGTGTCTTAATATGGAAGGTTAGGTTATTGATTTGAGCTGTTTTTTCCTTCTTAATATAATCTCTTACAGCTATAAATTTTCTTTAAACCCTAGTCTGTTTCATCTCATAGGTTTTGGTATATGTGTCTTCATTTTCATTTTTCTTTAAGTATTTTTAAAATTTCCCCTGCTGTATTTTCTTCGACCCATTGGTTATTTGGGATAGTTTTGTTTAGTTTTAACACATCTGTGAATTTCTCGAATTTCTTTCTCTTACTGATTTCTCATTCCATTGTGGTGAGAAAACGCACTTTGTATTATCCAATCCTTCTAAATATGTTGAAGCATGTATTACGATATATAATTTATGCTGGACAATGTTTCCTGTGCTTTGAGAATAATGTATATTCCGCTGTTGTTAGGTGGTTGCTAGATATCTGTAGGTACAGGTAGTTTTTAACACTGGCCAAATCTTCTTTCCTTTTGTATGTCCTGTGCAGTTGCTCTATCCATGGTGGATGTGGTGTTTAGAGTTCTTGTGAGGTAGGTACATATATGTAATTGTTATAGATTGTTTATATATTGACCTATTTTCATAACAAAAAAAAAAAACCTTCTTATTTCTAGCAAAAAAAGTTTTTGTTTTAAGGGCTAAATTATCTGATACTAGTGTTATCTATAGCTTTCTTATGGTTGTTCTTTTTTATAACCTGTTTTTCTGTCCTTTTATTTTCAATCTGTTTGTATCTTTGAGTCTTAGATGTGTCTTCTGCAGAGGGCGTATAGTTTTTCAATCCAGTCAACTCTGACTTTTAATATTATTGCTTAATTCATTCACACTTGATGTTATTATTGATGTTTGGATTTATATCTACTATTTTATTTTTTCTGTATGTTTCAGTTCCTTTTGTTTTGTCTTAATGCTTTCATTTTTTAATTAAGTGAAGATTTTCTAGTGTATCATCTTAATTATTCAAGTGATATCTCACTATAGTTTTGAGTCATTTACTTAGTGTTTGCTATAGGGCTTACCATATATACCTTAATTTACCAGAATCTACTTCAGATTTATTCCAGTGGGAATAGAAACTTCACATCTCTGTATCCTTATCCCATATTCCCACTTTTAAAAAATATTAGTGTTATGGAAATTATATCTGTATATCTTGACTCAAAACACATTCTTATAATTAAATATTTTGTATAATTTTAAATCTTTTTTTTTTTTTTTTAAGCTAAGAAAAGGAAAGGAGAGCAGTTAATTGTTTATAGGGCCTGTTGTATTAACCTTATTTACCACTTCTGGTCCTCTTCATTAGTGCGGTGAATTTGAGTTACCATTTGGTGTTATTTCCTTACTTTCATACAGCTTAGCTTTCACCTTTTTATTTTGTGCTATAATTGTCGAATATATATTATATATTATATATTATAGTCCCAACAATGCAGTTGTATACATATTTTTTTATATAATTGCTTTTTGAATCAGTTTAAACAAGAAGGAAGAAATATGCTATCTTTTATGATTACATATTACTCTCCCACCAAATCTCTGTGCCTCTGCTCCAGAGATGGGTGTAGGGATAGTGGCATGCTTTTCTTGGAATGACAACCTTGCTTAGTGTGCAAGAGGTTGAGTGGGGGAAGAGCCTCTGGTCTTCTTTCTTGTTTCTCCCAGGGTGGAAATTTCATGCTATGAGTGAGTTGGAATGAGGGCCTTCTTGGCCCCAGTATTCTCAGCCTGTTGCCTACTGGAACTGAATGGAGGAAGAGATTCCGGACCTCTTAGTCATTCTTGTCTAGAATAAAGCCTCTGCTTGAGATGATAGGAAATGACAGTATCCTGCCCCTCTGAGAAAGACTCTGAAGCCCTGGACTAAAAGCCAGGGGAAGATGAAGCCATGTATTCTTGACTTCATAAACCGCCAAAAATAGATCTTCCCTTGTGCTAAACTGGGGAGGCAGGGAGGGAGTAGAGCAGGTCTTGGCTCAAATGACATAGACTCTGGCTTTTCTTACACAGATTTAATAGATATTTTTTTTCACTTAAAGTATGACTTTAGGATATTTTCCAGAGATTATAATTTTTTTTTTATTATTATTTTTTTTTTACCAGTTATCATTGTTTTTTTTTGCTGGAGTAAGGGTCCACAGAATTCCTCACATGACTATTCTGGCAGCCTACATTGTATTTCTGTAATTAGATTGCCACGTATAAGTTTTATGCTCATTTCATCTTATGTTTCTGTTTTTGCTGTTCAGAAATAGCAGAACCTTTTTGGTTTCTTTTAAATTACCTATATGTAAAATGATAAATTAGGTTCTTAAACATAACATTTGTTCAGGAAAAAAAGGGGGGGTGGAAATGGCTATTCATACAGATTGTAAGTAGTATTATGGGGCTCAGAATTTTTTCTTCAATGTAACAGAAAATAAATTTCCTAAGTTCAAACAAATTCTAGTAAATATATTCTGTTGTAGTAAAAGTAAGTAGGTCCTTAATAAGTTTTTTCCTTTTTTTACACATTAAATCTGCAATTTTTTATGAAAGTGATTATAAAATAAAATTACATGTGAAAATTCTTTTAAACCAAAACCAACATAATTATATTGTATTTTGTATTGACATTTGATGTTTCACTTTAAACTTGATTTCTACCTTAAAAGATATATAGAGTAATGAATACTAACGTACAGTTTTCCTTTTATAAAACAAACAAGGGCACACTAGAATCGGTGAATGAATAGCAGAGCTTTTCCAAAACCCACTACATTTATTTAGGGCAGTTGTGTAACATGAAGACTTTTCTTCTTCTTGTAGATTTGAAAAAATCAGTTAGAACTAGAAAAAAGTGAAGTGCTAAAAACTTAGCACTCTGATACAGAGTATAATGTGAATTTGTAACTTACTGCTTTTGTGTTATGCTTTCAAAATAACATACACACTTGTTTGTTAAATCCCTTATTTTGTGGAATTTCACGGTTTTACTCCATTTGAATTTACATTTTTAACATGTTAGCCCATTATGGTAAAAAATGCATTGTTTTCATGTAAGTTGATGACATTTCAAATGACATGTCCCTTTTTAAAAGTTGTATATTATTGCATGTTTGTCATATTTTAAGAGATTACCATTCTCCAAAATCTCTACAAGTTCTAGGAGCTGTGTCTTGAACAACAGCAAAATTTCTCTTACATGTCAGGTATCTACTTTAGCAACATGTGGGGAAGGATAGCAGAGAGAAATGTTGCTCTTTATCTGTACTAGTTCAGTTATTTGGGCATAACAGTATCAAAGTAGAAGTGTCAAGTCTGAGGAAGAGCCATTTTTCTTAGGGCTGAACCAGACATTGTCAATATGGCTGTACTTTAAGAAAATATATTTTCCTTGAAATTTACTAAGGCAGGTGTCTGTAACCATGGGATACAATAATAAATCAGACTGGAGCAAAGCAAATGTTAGACAAAGTAGACTGTTACCATTGACCTTACATAATGTAATGGCTGTTCTCCTAAAGGGTCGTGAGGCCCATAGCCATACAATCTGCTGAGAGACCCTGCACTAGGACCTTGTTGTCCCTCCTCGGTAGCTCTTTTCTACTCCTAGCAATTTCTGGCTGCTACTCAGTATTTCACATTCTCACTTTTCACTGGGCATCTCTGTGGCTGTGTTCTATCAATGATGTCCTTGCAGTACAATTTTCAGACTCTCCAGAAGCTACATTTCTTCCCAGATGATCACAACTAAGGCCTTTTATACCATTTAATCCATTCCCCAAAGTATCTCATTTTATCTGGAACTGGACAAATTCTTTCTAATAACTTTAAGCTGAATGGGGACAAAGGAAATTAATGGGGAAAATAATAGGATATATTAAATTATACTGTGGCTTGGCATTTGTATAATTTTCCATGGGCTGAATGAATACATGTATTTTTCATTAAATAATATTTCTGAAATAAAACTAAATACGATCTTTTGAATTTCATAGTTGTTTATGTTCTCCTATATAAAAGTTTTGTTATTCTTGTTACTAATTTTCTAGCAAAAGATTAAGTAGGTAGAGCTCAGATTATGGATTTGGTTTGTGCGTGACAGTATTCGTTTCTCAATATATCTTAAAGTGAAATAGGCATATCAAAAGATTAGAAGGACTCATAATTAAACATGTAAGATAAAATATATAATATTCACTGGTAAAGGAAGATACGTAGTACCTGCTGCTTTTTATAAAAATCAGAGGAAAGCAGCTGGGAAATAAAAGAAACAGATTTAGTAAAACCTTAGAATGACTCTAAAATTTTACTATGAGATGCTTCTGTCTTCATGTGTCTTGGAAAAAAGCAAAAGTGTAGTCTTAACTGTACCTTATTTCATAAAGAATGTATTACTAGAAATCTCTCTAAATGATTCTACTATCTGAATTAAATTTCAAGTAAAGTGTTGCTTCTACTGAAGATGGGCTGTATTAACAGTACCTTAAAGTTCTATATTAAATGCACACAGAATCCACTCCCCTACTACTTGGAACAACTCTATGGATCTTTGAAAATTCTTCTTGTGTGGAAAAGGATAATATGAATATAGCAAGATTATGTTGCTATGACAACTATGGCTTCTCTATTTCTAGTCTTTCTTGCATTTAAACTTTCAGCCTTCAGGTTGTATTGCCATTTTCCCCCCTTAATCTATCTGATACATATGTGAAAGTGCTGACGAAAGTATAACAAGGAAAAAATATTCATAGCATTTTTTGAAATATTATCCCTCAATAAAAAGAAACTTTAAAAAAATGCTGACGCCAACGGACCAAATACTTTATTTCCAATAATATCACAAATACATATGTGTATATAAGGAATATTATTAAGAGTATACTCTTTTGTTAAAATATTGAGTCTTAGAAAAAAGCAAAGACAGCAGCAAAATTAAATACAAAATTTCTGTTGTAAATACATTTTACCAAATAATACAGGAAAGGTTTTGTTGGATCCAACAAATAGATTATCTCATCTTGCTTAAAAAAATTAATATACATTTATTATAGGTATAATATACATATATACATGAACATATATCAATGTATACATATTATGTAATTGACCTAAATATCTAATTTGTGGAATTTATATATATATATATATATTATGTATACACACATGCATCAATTTTAAAGTATAAGTTGTGTTGCTAGTACTTTATATAAAGTGTCATATATAATCTCTACAATCATGTATTGGAGTGAAACTATTCAAAATTTTTAGACAAGGAGTTTAAATTTAAGTAATTTATATAATTTAAACATGATTAAATAATTGTTAGGTAATAGAAGATCACATTTTGAATCTATTATATGTATTTTGTAATTATTCCAAAATAATACATTTGAAGCTTGGGTTAATACTTCTGTCATTAATCTTTTTAGAGACTTCCTGATAGCTTTTCATATAGACATTTCTTCAGATTGATTTTGAATAACTTAAAGAACAAAAATCTTTGTCAACTGAAGCCCAAGCTCGTTCTTGAGTAATACAATCATTTTTCAAGTAAACTATAAATAGGTAATATTTTCAGTCATGGGTACTTTAAATCCACTGATATTTAATCCATTGATTTCTTTATAGGGATAGATGGGTCAATTTCAATTTCTTTAGTAGTTCTAAAAATATTTGTTCCTTGACATGACTGGTAAAAAGAACAGTGCTTCTATCCTAAAATGTGTGTGTGTGTGTGTGTGTGTGTGTGTGTGTGTTTACCTTAGTAGAAGACTACTGTAGAAGTATACATTGTGTTTCCAGGATATTTTAGGACCAAAAACTAGAATTCAAAAGTATATTCCAATATGGATTAATTATCTGTATTTTAAGTATCAGAGTTTTCCATATAAATTTATTTTTTCTCCCCGTGCTTCCTAAGGATCTGTGTGTATATGTGTAGGTTCATGTATGTGCATACACACAGACATACATAAATACATATTGCAGGAAAATCATGTAAATTTTAAGGCATTCTAACTGATAACCCAGTATCATTAAAATCTCTCATGAAAACTCACATATACTGTGCATGTTTCATCAGGAAGGAAGAATGAGGCACTAAAGTAAAAATACTACCATTATTAGAGCTATACATATACTATGTGGCTACTTCATATCACATAGGATTGTATTATGTTGCGTTAGCTGTGATAAGTAGCTATATCACCTTTGACAAGTGAAGATAATGGAATTCAGGAAAGATAACTAATTTCACCAAGGGCACATAATATGTACATTGCAGATCCAGCAGTTTAGACACTGATGTAACTGAGACAAAGTCCAAATTCCCCCATAAACTGAGTTGAATTCTTAAATGAGGCAAGAATAGTCCACAAGGCATAGTCTATCATAATTATAAATTAAACTGTTTTTGTTAAAGTGATAACAGTGTCTGGTCTTCATAAAACATGTGCAGCCTTTGCTCTATTGAGAAATTTACATGTTTCTGTCATTGAAAGGGCATAACAATGCTATGTTGTACCTATTCATTGTATCTCCTTTAATAGTTTAGGAAACTCTGGCTTACAGTGGTTAACTTAAATAGGTCACACGCATAGTAAGTGATGATGATGGGATGTGGATCCAGACAATCTGACTCCAGAACATGTTCTATTAATGGCAATAAATATTGTTGGGTTTTGAAATAAGAGTGCCTAACTTCTTAGCTATAAGCTCTGCCTCTGAACTTCTGTATGATTTTGGATAAATTACTATATTAAGGTCCTCTAGAGAAACAGAACCAATAGAATGTTTATGTAGTAGAAAAGAAAGAAGTTTAATTTAAATAAATGGCTCACATGCAAATCTGAAGAAGGCTAGCAGCTTAAAAGCTCAAGAAAAATTTGTAGTTGGAATCCAAAGCCAGTCTGCTGTAGAAGCAAGAAGAACTAATGTTGCAGGTGAAGTTGAGAGTCTGCCAGGGAATTCTCTCTTGTCTGGGTAACGCCACTCTTTTGTTCTATTTAGGCCTTCAACTGATTGGATAAGGCAAACCCACGTTATAGAGGGCAATTTCTTACTTAAAATCCGTTAATTTAAATGTATACCTCATTAAAAAACATCATAGAAACATCCAAAAAAAAATATCTAACAAAGTGTCTGCACCATGGTCTAGACAAGTAGACACATAAAATTAATCATCACAGTTACTTACTTTGTTTATACCTCTTTTCTTACCTATTATTACTAAGATACCATTTTTTAAATGAAATAAAATTCACATAATATAAATAAACCATTTCAGGTTAGCAATTCAGTTGCATGTAATATATTTCAGTGCTATACAATCATCACCTCTGTCAAGTTCCAAAACATTTTCATCACCCCACAAAGTATGTGTACCCATTAGGCAGTTAATCACCATGCCCTGGCAACCATCTGTCTCCTTTCTGTCTCTATGATTTTCTGTCTTCCAAATATTTCATAGAAGTGGAATCATACAATATGTGACATTGTGTGTCTTCTTTCACTTTATATATTGTTTTTGAAGTTCATTCACATTTTAACATTGCAGCATACATGAGCATTTCATTTTTACAGCTAAGTATTATTTACAGTGCACATGTATGTCACAATTTGTTTTTCCATTCATTTGTTGACAAGCATTTGATTTTTTTTCTACCTACTGGCTATAGTGACTAGCGCTACTGGGAACATCCACATACAAGTATTTCTTTTAGCACCTGTTTACAACTTCTTGCTCTATACCTATTAGTAAAATTGCAGAGTCATATGATAATTCTGTGTTTCACTTTTTGAGCAATGGCCAAACTGTTTTTCTAATGGCTGTACCATTTTAGCAATGCACAAGTGTCTTGATTTCTCCACATCATCCCCAACATTTATTTTCCATTTGTCTGATGTAGACAGAATAATGTCCCTCACCAAAGATGTCCATCTCCTAATTCCTGAAACCTGTACATGTCACCTTACATGGCAAAAGACTTCCAAATGTATTTAAGTTAAGGAAATTGAGATGGGAAAATTATCCTGGATAATTAGGTGAGCCCAATGTAACCACAAAGGTCATTTAAAAAGTCAGAGAAGAAATGTGAAGACAAAAGCAGAGTGTCAGAGTCAGAGAAAGAATGAATATTAATTACTGACAAAGTAGATTTCAGGACAAGCAAGATAGTCAGGAACAAAGAAAAGCATTACATAATGATAATGGGGTAAATTAACCCAGAAGAAATAACAATAATATATACACACCTCACAAGAGAGTTTCAAAATACATGAGGTAAAAACCGATAAAAGTGAAAGGAGAAATAGAGAAATATATGATAGTCATTGGAATATTCATTACCACTCTGTTAGAAATTGATAAATCAATAAATAAGAAAATCAATAAGGGTACAAATGGCTAACACTCTTAATTAACTTGATCTAATTGAAATGTATCGAATACTCCAACAACAGCAGAACACACATTCTTTTTAAACTCAAAAAAAACACATTCTAGACTAAATACCTTAACAAATTTAAAAGAATAAATACCATGCAAAGTATGTTCTCAGACTACATTTGAATTGAACTAGAGATTAGCAAAAGAAAAATAGCTGGAAAAAATCCCCAAATATCTGTAAATTGAACAATGTATATAAAAATAACTCATGGATAGATGATGTCCAAAGAGACATTAAATGAATTTATGACTAAATGAAAATAACAATTTTTCAAAATTTGTGGATGGTATCATTGGATGCCAGTATTAGGAAAAAAATGAAAGATCTAAAATCATTCAGCCTTAGGAAACTAAGGAAAATTAAATTGATCCTAAAGCAAACAGAAGAATAGTAATAACAAAAACTGGAGCAGAAATCAATGAAATTGAGAACAGGAAGACAGTAGAGATAAAAACAACAAACTGACTATTTAAATGATTAATAAAATTAATATTGTTGCGAACCAGGATAACCAAGAAAAGGATGAGAGAGGGATTACTGACGTCAGTGAAGGGGGGTTATTCGTATGGATTCCCTGAACGTTAAGATGATAATAAAAGAATTCCATGAGCAAATCTGTGCTCACAAATTTGATAATTTAAATGAAATGATCAATTCATGAAAAATGCAAACTACTCATATTTCCACAAGGAAAAATAGATAACGTGAGTAACTATCTATTAAATAAATACATAATTAAAAACCTTACAAATAGAAAAAGTACCTGACACAAAGGGTCCCACTGGTGAATTCTCTGAAACAGTTAAAGTATAAATAATATCAATCTTCAGCAATTTTCTTCAGAAAATAGAAGCAGATGGAATACTTTCAAACTCATTCCATGAGGCCAGCATTATTCTAATACAAAATCAAAGGAAACCACTACCAAAAAAGAAAATCACAGACCTGTATCTAATGAACATAGATATAATATCCTCAAAATGTTTTTGCAAATCAAATCCAACAATATAAAAAATAATTAGCCACTGTGACCAAATGTCACTAAATCCAGGAATGAGAAGCTATTTTAATATTAGAAAATCAATCAATTAAATTCAACATACTAACATGAAAAGTCAAAAAATTACACGATCATAAATATTGATGCCAAAAAATACTAGACAAAATCTGACGCCCGTTCATGATAGGAACTTTCCACAAACCAATACTAGAGGAGACGTCCTCAACTTAGTATAGTCTATCTATAAAACTTATAGGAGGCATCACATTTAATGGTCAGAGAATGGATGCCTAAGATCAAAAGCAAGTCAGGAGTATCCCTCACTACGCCTATACTGTACTGGAAGTAGGAGCTGGTATAGAGCAGCAAGGGGAACAACAAAGCATTCAAATTGGAAAGGAAGTAACAAAGCAGTTTTCATCCCCAGATGACATGATTATTGTGTCTTTATGTTATAATTCCCCAAATTGTTCACTTTTATATGAACTTCCTCTTTTTCATATGTTTATTCCTGTGTATTTATTTAAAGTCATCAATGGATGTCACCGATCGAAATATGATTTCTGACACTTGGCAAATATAGGGTATCTGCTCCTCTTTGTAAGTTCCTTTTTTAAACTATAATTGATTAGGTTATTCCAGAAACTCCTGCTGATCAGTGTGTGGATTTCTCTTGTCAAATGACTTCTTATGGAGTAGTATTTTCCTCCACCTTATGGAATAATACATAGGTGCTATAGGAGGCAGGTGCATAATGGGAGGAACATTCTGTTTTGTGGTGGTAGCAAAGAGTGATTTCTACTTTCTAAAGCAATGAATTAGCAATATTTGTACAAAAGTTGTATACAAATTATTCTATACAGTTTTTAAAACAAGTCTTTGATCCTGCCAAAACTTGAATACAACTACCACCCTTCCCCAAACTAAAGACTAGAGCCGGGCATTTATTGTACTTAATTAGATAATCTGTGAAAAGCTATGAACACAGAAATTGGTCTATATCTATTTCCATTTCTTCCTCTAGATTAAGATTTCTCAGCAGTTTTTTTGTAAATGTAAACTTGGGGGTATAATTTCTTTCATTTTTCTCCCCACTTAAAAAAATATGAAAAAAATTATGACGCTTCTCTAAAAATGTTGGAAATTCAGGGGTCAACAAATAACTCTACCATTTACTATACCTAAATACTGAATGACTAAAAACAACACAGAAGACCATTAGGTATCAGTCAGTAATAATAACTATCAGATGCCAGGTACTTTCTAAGCATTTGATGTTTATTAGATCATTTAAATTTTACAGAAACTGGAAGAAGGACATCATAGGGTCATTTTCATTTTAGATTTTAGGAAACTGAAAAACAATGTGTTTAAGAAACTAGCCTGAAATCACACAGCTATCCCATACAGGAGCTAGGAATAACACTCTGGTAGTATGTCTTTAGAGATTTAATTTTATATCTGCTAAATCTTTGGCTGGAGATTTGGGAAGCCCACGTAGGTATTGTCAAATAGGCATTTGGATGCTCCGCCAATCTTCAGACCTGGGTGGGGCACTCTGTTTCAGCATGTGATAGCAGCTAGAATATACCTTTTCTGTAGGCTGGCCAATTCTGAAACGAAAACAGAATATGCTGAATTAAGTGTTCCTTGGTTGCTTCTACCAATCTTACTAATCAAATAAAGTCACCTCTGTCTAGGAAAGAACCAGTTAGACCAAGTGTGTTTCCGGAAAACAAATTTCCCCGTAAGGAAATATGAGAAGTTTGGGATGAATGCCCCTTCAACTGATAACAAGCATACCTTATAACTTATGATTGTATTTCATTTGTGATTTTTACCATGCTACACAACGAAATATTCATTTTATAGAGTTGGGCTTATGAGGGAAGAGGAGAGGCCAACTTTACATGGAAACGATATGTAGTTCATCAATTTAAAGTTCTGTATTGGCAAAAAAATATGACGACATGTGTGCATAAAAATGAACCAACACAGCACTCATAGATGTTAAAACAGGAAAAAGTGGGAGAAATGAATCATAACTCGACACACAGGATGAATATGCTGAACTAAAAAAATAGCGATTCACAAAGAAAATGGCAATTTTATTTCAAAAAAATCACAGTTCGTATAAATATATGTATTTTTAACTTTACTGGTTTTGTACACATTTCTTTTGAAATTATCCATAGCAATAAAGAATATAAACTAAAAATGAAATTCATACCACATTTTCTTTCAGAAAATATTTAATTGATATCATAAAACTAAACAGTGATGACAAATGATTTAACCTTTTTACTCATTCATGGAACTCTGTGAATAACTCAGATAGGAATAAGCTCATTTCAGCTTTACTTGAAAGTTCATTTAAGGTCTAGTGGTATTTAAAATTGTGTTAGTTATCTAATACTGGTTCTTACTAACGATAACTTCAGTTGTTTCTGAGTGATTCTCTAGTTTTGCCATGATATATCTGATACACAAGTTATTTCAGGTGACTTTTAATGATTTATGAAACAAGTTTTGTTTTATTTTATCCCTGTTGAAAGACTATTTCGAAAGGGGGTGTATTGGTTTCCTGGGGCTGCTGTAACAAAGTACCACAGACTGGATGCCTTAGGACAACAGAAATTTATTGTCTCAGTTCTAGAGACCAGATGTCTGTGCTGAAGGTGTCGGCAACTTGCTTCCTTCTGAGGGCTGTAATGGTGAATCTGTTTCGTGACTCTCTACTAGGTTCTGGTGGTTTGTCGTTAAGCTTTGACATTGCTTGGCTTGTAGATGCATTACCCTGATCTCTGTGTTTATTTTCACTTGGTGTTCTCCCTCTGTGACTGTGCTCAATTTCTCCTTTTTAGAAGGACACCAGTCATACTGGCTTAAGAACCTTTCCTACTCCAATGCAACCTCGTCTTAACCAATTCTATCAGTAATAACCCCACTTTAAAATAAGGTCAAAGTCTGAGGCACTGGTGGGTAGGACTTTATTATGAGCTAAATTGTGTCCCCCCCCCAATTCATATGTTGAGTCATAATGTTAACCCACAACCTCAGAATGTGACTATATTTGGAGTTAGGGTCTTTAAAACAGTAATTAAGTTAAAATGAGGTTATAGGGTGAACCCTAATACAATATGATCATTATCCTTCTAAGAAGAGTAGGTTAAGTCACAGACATGCACAGAGAAAAGACTGTGTGAAGTCACAAGATAAAGGTAGACAAATTCAAGCCAAGGAGAATGGTTTCAAAAGAAACCAACCCTGACAAATACTTTGTTCTCATATCGAGTCTCCAGAATTGTTAGAAAACAAATTTCTGGTTTTTAAGTTACTCAGTCTATGGTACTAACTAGCAAACTAATACAGACTTAGCAAAGCAATATAGACTTCAACATTTGGATTTTTGGTGGATACAATTGAACCCATAAGAGGGAGTTAGCTTCTCTCATGTTTTCTTTCTGATTTTTATTCAATATTATTACTATATATATATATATATATATATATGTATTTATATTTGGTTATATATTTATATTTACCTTTAGTTATGGTCAGTACTAATTTCATGTTTAAAACAATTCACCTGTGGCATTTTAATTGTTGAAAAGGCAGATTATCTTAGCTGAGCAGTATCATAGTTGTATGTAAAATCTGAAGGATGTTTAAATTAGCAATTCCTTATTGCAAATTGATTCCTAAAGCAAACATAGATACAGTTATTGTGATTTAGAAGTACATTTAAGTTCAGTATAAGGAAAGACCCTCCAAGAGTTGAATAGTCATTACCCCACTGTAGTTTATAGAAGTAAACTTGAAATATTAAGAGATCATTGAATATTCATTGACAAAGATTGTCAAAGAATTTGACTGAGTTTTCACGGAAAATTAAATTGGATTGCCTCCATTCGTTGTCCAAGTCAAAGATTTTAGCCTTTTGTCTTAAAATACATGAAAAAATGTGCATTTTAATTTTTATATTTGCATTTATTTTATATTTATATATTCTGATAATCACTACTGATATATCCATTTCTCTACATATATGACAGTAATATTATATCATTCAATACACATATAGACACAGCCCTATGTTTACACAAAAATGTGCATACCTTCATGAGCAATAGAAGGATTTTTTTTTTTTTTTTTGGAATCGCTATGTTTATTACAACAGCTACATAAGACACATACAGGTGCTCAAATCAGTTACGCACCAAGCTGCCTTGGACTGGATTCCTGCCTAGAAGACATATAGGGCATTAAAAAAAGTGTTATTAAATAAGTTTCAGGTGTACTACATTATAATTCAACATCTGTGGATATTAGAAAGTGATCACCCCCAAAAGTCTAGTTAACCACTGAAATCCTAATATTTTTTTTTTAAAGATTTTATTTATTTATTTGACAGAGATAGAGACAGCCAGCGAGAGAGGGAACACAAGCAGGGGGAGTGGGAGAGGAAGAAGCAGGCTCATAGCGGAGGAGCCTGATGTGGGGCTCGATCCCATAACGCCGGGATCATGCCCTGAGCCGAAGGCAGACGCTTAACTGCTGTGCCACCCAGGCGACCCTGAAATCCTAATATTTTAATGACAATAAGATGCTTACTGATTTCATAATTTGTAACATCCATATTTATTTTTTTGTTTTATCCCCATATTTTAAATAGACTTGACTTTCAGATACCAACTACATTTGGCCTACAATAGCTTGGAAAACACTGGTTCTCAAACTTGGTTTCTCATGAGGATCACTTGTGGAGTTTTAAAAAAATTGATGACTGGGTCTTATTTCCAAGGATTCTTTTTTTTTTTTTTTTAAGCTTTTATTTATTTATTTGACAGAGATAGAGACAGCCAGCGAGAGAGGGAACACAAGCAGGGGGAGTGGGAGAGGAAGAAGCAGGCTCATAGCGGAAGAGCCTGATGTGGGGCTGGATCCCAGAACGCCGGGATCACGCCCTGAGCCGAAGGCAGACGCTTAACCGCTGTGCCACCCAGGCGCCCCTATTTCCAAGGATTCTGATTAATTAGTGTGTAGTGAAGCCAGGCATAGAATTTTTAAAATATCTCTGAAGGATTCTAAATTGTGGCAGTGTTTATGAACCACAGGGATGCTTACGAAACTTAAGGGTTGCTTTTGATGAAAATAATGTAGAGGAGGAAGGAAGCTAAACGTACCTAGGGGAGGAAGTGAGAACACTTGATTCAGGAGAAAACAGCTTCACAGTTCTTAGCACTAATATCTTTTCAATATTTTAATTGTGAAATGACCAATAAAAAGTGAAGAATTTGACTATACATATATGAGAAAATAAATATGAGAAAATAATTTTTAGTGACTGCTATTTCTTCTGTGTTTAATTTTTATCTGTGTCTATATTAGTGTATTTTTTCCTATAGGGAATTATTTTTATGTGTAAGAGGAAGAAGTTACTTCAATTCTAATGAAAAACTTTCAGATGGCCAAAATTATATCCTTTCTATATTTGATTTTTCCCAGTGACTCCCCCCCCCAGTGTGAATTTCCACTCACCTAAGCACCAATTACTTAAACTTTAGAATTCCTAACTGTAAGATGAACGAAGTATTTTCAACAGCTTTGTTCAGATCTCACAGATGGCCTTTTGTGCTTTTTTCTGAGTTCTTTATAATTATGTGTGACACTCTTCTTTGAGAATTGGTGTGAATGTACTAAAACATTATATTTCAACTTTAATTCAAACATGTTCAACATGGTTTGCCTTAAAATCTGCAGTCATATCCTGTTTATGTAGCTGTGCAGCTAAGACTAATTTTTCTTACATTGTTTTATGCCTACTGCTGAAACATTTTTATAAAAATATTTTTATAGACTGGCCAAAAAAAAAAAAAAAACGAATACCAGGACAAGACAGTTGTCTCATATAGGATAATGATTTTCTAAGTATCTACTCCAGAGTTTTAAGAATCATCAAGGCCAAAGAATGATAGAAAGGTATAATTTTGGTGTGTGTGTGTGTGCGCGCGCACACAGTGTGCTTTTTATTTAAACAACTGGTTATAACTTATCCTTTGGATTAATATAGGCGACATAAAATGAGGTCCACTATTTCTAAAGATGTGTGTTCTTTGGGGATTAAAATATAGATGAGTAGGCTGCTTTACACTTATCTGCATTTTTTAAATATAAATACATTTTTCTAAAGTTTAATAATAAAAATGAACATTCTGAAAATTAACATTTATTATACGTGTTTAGCATTCAAAGTGACTTTATATATCTTCATTTAATTCTCACAAAAATTCAGTATTTTAGGTAATGTTACAAGTTAATAAATGTCAAAAGTGAGTCATAAAGAAATGAGAAACTTTGTAGAAAGTCATAGAAGAGTAAGTGAAAACCTGAGATTTGAACCTTACTAGCCTATTATACAAACTGACAGTCTGATCCCCTATACTGGTCAAATGGAGACAATTGTGAGAGAAACTTTGAAGTACTGAACAAAAACTTTACCAAAAGGAATTCCGCTTTCAGTAATGGTGGAGTAAGTGCAGGCGAGTGCTTCAGTTGAGAACTAGAACAAACTAGAAAAATATTAAATAGAAAAAAACAAATCTTTCTGAAGTCATTGATGAGTGTGGCAAAATTGTAGCCCCCAAGATGCTTTCACATCCTGGTCCCTGGGATTGTCCGCATGAGGAGATATCATACCTATGCATTTGTTTAGGTAAAACAGACATAATTAGGATGTAATTAAGGTTACTAAACATTGACTTTAAAATAGGGGGATTGTCTAGCTGTACAATTTCATCATATGAGCCCTAATGTTAGCCCTTCTGCAGAAGCAGAAGACAGATTTGAAACACAAAGACAATTCATCGTGTCTTTGCTGGCTTGAAGCCCAGAGGACCATGTGAAAGGTAGGAGAAGAAAATGAAGTCTATCAATAACCACTGAGTTTGCAAAGGATCCTGAGACTGAGAACCAGAGCCTTGACAACACTTTGATTTTGAGTTTATGAGACTCGTGCTGTCTCCCAACTTCTGACTCACAGAAACTGTGAAAGAATAAGTCTGTATTTTTAAGGTGCTAAGTGTGTGATGAATTGTTGCAACAGTGATAGAACATTAATACAGAGAGCTAACATAGTGATGAGAAACTGCTTGTCTAAATTTTAGAGAAGCAGTCCACTATCCCAGTATGCTTTTATCTTGACCATACTTTTTAAAAGATTTATTTATTTTAGTGGGGCAAGGGCTAAAGGATAGAAAGAGAGTCTTCAGCAGACTCCCTGCTGAGTGAGGAGCCCAATGCGGGGCTTGATCCCATGACCCTGAGATCAGGACCTGAGCTGAAATCAAGAGTCAAACACTTAACAGACTGAGCCACACAGGCTCCGCTACCTTGGGCACATTTACTAATCTAGAAGAGACTGAGACGAAGCAATGCATTAACACCTACATCCTAAGGAAAGTATAAGTAGAGCCTGGATCCTACCATGATTGAGAGACTCCAGTAAAAATATAAATTTTGGTTGGTGGGCCTGAGAAACTATACCTTAGGTTTAAGACTGGAATAAGTAAAAGACTCATCATGTGAATTCTACTATAGCTTTCTTTAATCAATATGAGTGTACCAAGGAATCTCATTCTCTAAAATTGGGTTAAGTCAGTAGATCTTAACTGTTGGCAGTTTTTTGTTTTTTGTTTTTTTTCCCAAGGGACATTTGGCAATATCTGGAGATATTATGGTTGTCACAACTAGGGGAAGGGGATGATATTGCTTTCTAATGAGCAGAGACTAGGGAGACTATCCAGTCTCCTACAGTACAGGAAATAGCCTCCCACAACAAATATTTATCTGTCCCCAAATGCTAATAATCCTGCAGTCCATAAACCCTGTTTTAAGTTGATCCCAGATAGCTGCTGCCTGCAGATGCCCAGGAGAAGCAAACACAAAACTTCTCTGGAATAATTTAATGTTATGCTAGTCCTCAAGATATTACTACAAACAGTTTTATGAATAAAATATCCAGCCTGAGGTAAAAATTAATAAAGCAGTTGAGAAGATAAGACAATATGAATGACAACATAAAGAAATATGACAATCAAAAGAGACCAAGAGAATTTCTTGATGAATAGAATCATCTAGACTTTATCTACCTTACTGTACTCAAAAGATAAAAGGTTGAAAACTTTGGCAGAGAACTAGAAAATATAACAAAGTCGCATAGCAGAATTGCCAAATAGAATAATAAAAGTATTAAATAGAATTACTAGCACTAAAAAAAAGTGCAATGACTAAAATTAAGAATCCAGTCAGTGGGATTATAAGTAGGGTGGAGAAGATAAAGAGAGAATTAATGGTGAGGAAGTTCTGTATCAAAGAAGCACGAGGTAAAAAGAAAAAATTCACAATAGATAAAAACTATATTGAAAGTAGGAGTAAAGGACCTTACATATTTATTTGGAATCTCATAAGGAGAAAACAAATGGGGCAGTAACTGTATGAAGAGATCATGACTGAGATTTATTAGATATGAATGAAACAGTAATCTAGAGATTCAAAAACTTCAATTTTTCAACAGGACAAGTTCAAGGAAATTCATAACTATACAACTACTACTTGCAGTATAAAAAATGCAGAAAACAAAAGTAAAAGATACTAAAAAACTGCATAAGAAAAATGATACGCTCCATTCAGATGAACCGTTGAGAAATGACTTCCAACAAGAAACAAAAGAAACCATAAGACCATTGAACATCTTCAGTGTGACGAAATGAAAAAAACCCAACCACCTAAAATTCTCTACCTATCTAAAATACCCTCTAAGGATAAAAGCAAAATAAATGCATTTTCAGACAAAACAAAAAGGAATTTATTACTAGGGGACACAAAGTTAAATAATCATAAAGTCAGATAAACATTATATTACTGTTTTAAAGGAACACTAGATTCCAAAGATACTCAAAGCAGTGACAAGGCATTAAATGGTAAATATGTGGGTAAATCTAAATGAATACTGACTGGATAAATAATGCCATATAAATAATATACACAGAAAATAATATATAAGTTATGGATGCAGTAAATAGTGTTTCAATTTTGCTATCTTGTCTGGCAGAATGAGTTATAGTCCCAAATGAACTAACTTGCACTACCTTCTTTTTTAGCTAATAATAAATGATAAATAGGACTTAAAATCTGAAGCTTCCAAATCTTTCAAAAATATTTAATCAAGAAAAATATGTACAAAAACAGACTGATCAACAGTCAAATAATATAAGCAATTGATGTTCTCCTTAATGTTTTGTGTAATTTTACTTAGTACTGAATGGAAACATTTATGAAAGACCTGTTCAAGATCTGTTCATTTAGTTTTCTATTTTGGAAGTTTCATCTTATTTCTTAGTAACACCTCTGATAATGATGCAAATGGAAAACTGCTGTTCCTAATCCGTCTTATAAACAAGAGACATGTTCTTAGATGCAGAATGGTGATAACCTCTCCCATTTATTCATTTCATTTTATTGTAATAATTAGTTAAATAATACCTAAAAAATACTTTGAGAATGCTAAAGAAATGTCTATTCTCATAATGTTATTTATTTTTAATTTAATAAGACTTTATAAAATAAGACAATGAATAAACATTCGTGGAATTTTTATATGAATGCATAGTCTATTGCTTCAGCAATCACTATAGGTCCTGTTTGTTATGCTTCTAGAATGAAGGTCTGAAATTCTTTGTTGTTCTGGGAGGAAGTGTATCCTCAATCTCTCCAAGAATCTGTTCAATTGTATTGAAATAAGCTTTGGAGTGTTCTCTGTTGTACGTTCAGATATCACTACATATCTAATAATGGCCGAAACACAAAAGCACTGAGACCACCAAATGCTGGTGACCATGTGGAGCAGCGGGAACTCTGAGTCACTGCTGGTGGGATTGTAAAATGGCACGGACGGTTTGCAAGACAGTTTGCAGTTTACAAAATGAAACATACTCTTACCATAAGATCTAGCAGTGGGGCTCCTTGTTATTTGCCCAAATGAGTTGAAAACATAGATCCACACAAAAACGTGCATATGGATGTTTACAGCAGCTTTATTCATAACTGCCATAACCTGGAAGTAACCAGGATGTCCTTTAATAGGTGAATGAATACATAGACTGTGGTATGTCCAGAAAATGGAGTAATATTTTATAACTAAAAAAAAAAAAATGCTATCAAGTCATGAAGGCATCGAGGAACTTTAAGTGTATGTTATTAAGTGAAAGCAGCTGATCTGAAAAAAACAACGTGCTATATAACTGCAAGTATATGTCATTCTGGAAAAAGCAAAACTATGAAGATTGTAAAAGCAATAGTAATTGCCAGGGTTGAACCAGGAAGGAGTGCTTAATAGGCCAAGCACAGAGGATGTTTAGGGAAATGAAACTATTCTATATTATGCTCTAAGGGCAGGTACATGTCATTTACATTTGTCAACACCCAGAGAATACACACCACTGAGAGTGAGCCTTACTGAAAGATCTGGGGTGATGTATAGACTTCGGGTGACAATGTTGTGTGAGTGCAACTTTCTGTATGCTCAATTTTACTGCGAACCTAAAACTGCTCTAAAAAATTAAAGTCTACTGAAAAAAGTGAAAACAAATCATTTCAAAAATGACCACATGTTATATATCTTTATGCTTTAAAAGAGAATCAGAATTTGGGGCGCTTGGGTGGTTCAGTCGGTTAAGCATATGACTTTTCATTTCGGCTCAGGTCATGATCTCAGGGTTGTGAGATCGAGCCCATGTCAGGCTCTGCACTGGGCAGTCTCCTCTGTCCCTTCCCCCCACCTTTCTAGGAAAGAGAGAGAAAAAAATCAAAATCTGTGGACCTTTATGTTTTGTTTCTGCTATCCATCTCATGACCCTAAAAGAATATACATCTTTCAATGTCCTATTCTTTGGAAACAGGAATTAGAAACTTTGCATATCACTTCAGAAAATAGATCAGTGCCAAGGATAAAACAGAATGAGCTACCTTAATTTTAGTGCTGTAGTAAACAGTTTTCAGCTTCCTGTCCCACAGTAAAAAATGTAATTCATCCGTTCCTCATGGAATCAACAGCCAATAGTGTAAGTTTGGATAGCACTTTACAGTTGACAGAGCATGTTCACGTATTATTTATTTATTTGTTTGTTTATTTATTATTTATTTATTTTACCATAAGCCGCTAAATTAGAGGGTGCAAGCCATAGACCTATTAGGGAGGTGAGAAAATTGAATTTCAGAAAGAGTTCATATGTGATGTCATACAACTACGAATTATGTTCAAATCTGGAATTTATTTTCTGTCTTACTATTGCATTTCATAGAAACAATCAAAAAAGTGATATGTGTCTCATAAAAATGGCCTTAAAGATCACAGAATCCTAACAGGCTAAAATTAAGTTGGTAGTATTTTATATTACTGAGAAGGCGGTGAGCTGAGTCTTCTCATAGCATCCTGATGAAATTAAAATTGGTAAAATTCTATCAAAATAATTTGAAAATATCTGTAGAAAAATTTTTTAAGTTCAAAGTCATTAATACAGTAATAAGATTTTTTTTTTTGGTAGCATTATCACAGCTGAATTCATGATAGCAAGAAAAGGGAAACAGTCTAAAAAAGAGGAATGATTGATTAGGCGAGCCATAATATCCCTAAAAGATAGAATGTTAAGCAGCCATTTAAAATTATATTTTGAAAAATTTGTTGTGACATCAAAATATGAATTTGTGGAGGGAAATGTGATATATTAACAGTGGATAACTCTAAACTCTCCATTACAGTGGTTATGAATTCAGACCCCAATTCCAGAGCGCCTGAGTTCACAGTCTGTCTTTGGCAGTTGCTGCCTATGCGATGCCAAGGAATTTACATAAGTTTCTGTGCCTCAGTTCGCTCAGCTGTAAAATGGAGAAAATAGAAGCACATACTGATCCTCCTATTGTGAGACTAGAGGAGAAAATAGACGTGAAGAGCTTAGAAATGGTCCCCAAACATGGTATGTTGGATGCTCACCCTATGAACTGACTGTATGCTTATTATATTTATTCTCTGTCAGATTTCATTTTCAGAAACTGTACTTTGAAAAGCCAAAGGAAATTATCCCTAAAATCACTTCCCTCCTTCCCCTGTCCCACTTGTAATTACCCAAATGCATCATAAAAAAGAAAACGAGAGAAAAACAAACTACCTTTTCGTCAAGTTAATGCCTCTAGGCTGAGAATCAACAGTGAAGATTTTAAAGGCACTGGGCTTCAAGAACCATAATTGTGTCAGGGAGTGTCCTGAAGTTGTAGATCTCTGTCTAGGATGAGGGGCGTTTTTTGTCTTACCTGTCCATGGGGACTTCACAGACATCTTTTCTCTTAGCACTGGACTGAGCTGTTTTATATTCAGTATTCTCATAGATGTTTTTTCTATTCACTATTTGGCCGTAGTTTATTTATTTATTTTTTAAAGATTTTATTTATTTGAGAGAGAGAGAGAGAGAGTGAGCAAGCATGAGCCAGGAGGTGGGGGAGGGGTGGGGTCAACAGAGGGAAAGGGGGAAGCAAACTCCCCCACTGAGCTGGGAGCCCTACCTGGGGCCGGATCCAAGGGCCCCGAGACCATGACCTGAACCGAAGGCAAAAGCTCAACCACTGAACCACCCAGGTGTGCCTAGACCCAATTTAAGATTAAACTTTTTTTTTTTTTTTAAGATTTTATTTATTTGACAGAGGGAAAGAGAGAGAGAGAGAGAGAGCACAAGCAAGGGGAGCAGAAGAGGGAGAAGCAGGCTCCCCACTGAGCAGGAAGCCTGACTCTGGCTGGATCCCAGCACCCTAGGATCATGATCTGAGCCACCCAGGTGCCCCATGATTAAATTTTAATTAATCCTCTTCCTTCTATTATTTTGGGCACCTCATAAGAAAACACATAGACCTATAATGCAGTAAAAGTGACTTTCTATCCTCAACTTGTAATGCAGTATAATACATACCTAAGCAGTGTGGGACGCGTGTGCGTTTCTTTTTTCTCTTCCAACACCTTTCTACCTTTTGTACTTTTGTAAATTTTCGAGATTTTCTGCAGTGAGCATGCCTTATATTTGTAATAAGGAAAAAGGCTATAAAATGAATGCCTTATAAACGTTTTAGAGGAAAGAATTAGCAATTATCTTCTTTACAGTAGCATTATATTTTTCTGATCTTCCTCCGAGTTATTATAAAGATATGTTGAATTATATTGCCCCTCAAACACGAAGTGCTTTTCAGTGTTTACAAGCTATATTTAAGGGGTGCCCCCAGTGAAATTCAGCTTCATTTAGGGTGATATTTTACAATAACTCTATGCCAGAATGATGCAACAGGAATAGAAACATCAGAATTATACACTTTGCTCAGCTACGACTCAAGGTACGTAAACACATATGGGCAGAAACGCAAATCTAGCATCAATTTAAGAGTTTTCCCGTAGAGAGCAGTTATTTTCATCTGTACACTCATTCTTCTTTCATACTTGATATGCAAGCACACACTATTTCCTGAGTGAATATGGATATACATCTGCTTCGAGGGGACATATGTATGGAGGAGCTAAAGACAGCAGCTATGTGTACTCATATTTGGCAAGACATCTGGGTGGATTTATTTTACCTAATTTAACTGCAAAATTTATATGTTTCACTTGCATTTGTGAATACTTAAATCGATTGCGGGCTCTTGATTCTTCCCTGGCTTGGGATTTATTACATTATGCCCTATTTTTAGTAGTTATAATAAAAAATATAAGGGCATGTCCTCGTGTATTTTGACTGTACACATTTAAAGAAACTTCATTATGCAGTAAGACCCTGGACTTTAAAATAAAGAGCTGTTTTACAATAAATAGCTTCATTATATGACTCTGCAAGAGATGGAGTTGAACCTAGTTTGAAGGTGAGACCACCACCCACTCTTAAGTCTTTATGTTTCATGTCATTTACTTAAGACAGAACGATGCTGACTATATGCCAGGCAATGTGGTTGTTGCTGGGGGTACAAGAGTGCCTGAGATGTGTTCGTGATTTCTAGGAGCTCACAGTGCAGAAGGCAAACAAATGAATAAGTATGGCCCAATCTAGTGTGTTCTGTAATATATATTACAATAGTGTCATAAAGGTGAGAGGAGACACTTGAGGGTATAATCAAAAGGCAAAGGAGGACAGACATATGCCACGGAAAACCTGTCCATGGAAAAGCCACTTTGGTGGTGGCACAAAGATAATTATTTTATTGTACTTTATTTTGCTTCACCTTATTCATTCCATTCATTTTTTAATAAATTCTAGCGCTGGGGCAGCAGCACATGGGGAGAAGGCACACACATACTGCATGCCCCAGTGTCTTTTGTGTTGTAGAAAATGAGGCTGTCATGCATGTTTCAGCCAAGGTAGACTCTGAAAAGATTATATGAAACCAGTGTCTCTAAGAGGACACTCTAGCACTCAAGGAGCCTGCTGTCCATTATAGGAAATACACACGCAAACAGATTATTGGATGAAGAACAAAAATGCTGAAGTCAAAAGTCTGCAGAGGGCTGGGAGAAATACAGAGGATGGAGTTACTACCCTCCTGGGGCAGCGAGAGGGACATAGATCGTCAAAGTACAGTTTAAAAATATGATGTGTCTTGGTTTTCGACACATTGATGTCAAAAAATTTGTGTTTTAGGATTGAAGAAGGGCTGAAATTAAGGGTCCTTATAAAGACTGGGAAATATCTTTGCAGATATAGAGGAGGAAAGGTTTTCTGGGTTAGGGTAATGGTATATGCGAAGTTGTGAAATCAAATAAAAAATTGGACCTAAGAAAGACAGTCATTTTGTTGTTACATTGGGTATGTAAGTGTGTATTTTAAATGGTGCACAGGAATACTGGTATATATGAAAATTTCATGATGACATCAAAGGTTGTGTAATAATAATATATTTTCCCAGAAGAAAGTCATTTAATTGTTATAATATTAAAAGTACCTCTATTTAATTTGAAACAACTCTCAGATTTTTTTAATGTTTTAAGTATCTAAATTTGTTCTCAGGATAGACATTTTCTGAATTAATATTACACACAATATCTCTAAGTATATTGTATTTATTTTCATTTTGTATTTTAATAAGAAAAATGGCCATTAGAAGTACCAGGTGTAGGAATGTTTGGGTAAGAACTACTTATTTAGGCTTCTCTCTCCCTATTATTCCATCTGGAGAAAGCTCACAATCTGTAGCGATTTCTTCCAATCCCAAAGAGAGAAGAGGTAAAGTAAGGTCTCAATCAGAAAAGGTGTCTTTTCAGAATGGAAGACCTCACTTCTTAAACTTGACAGAAGTATTAAAACGAATATGTTGATAGGCACTATACCATTTAATCCTCCCCAAAGTTATTTGAAATACATGCTAGTATAGCACCTGTGAGAATGAGGATATGAAAGCTAAGCCTAAGAGAGACTGAGTAGCAAGTTCAAGGTCATAGAGCCAATAAATAGGGGAGGGAAGAACCTCAGATCTTGTGGCGAACCATGTAGAGTCGGCTAAGCCTTTAAAGAGGAAGAGTGAAAATAGTATTTTAGGAAATACAAAATATTCTCCTTTTCCCTGTATTGTACACCTCGCCTTAAGGAAGGCTGTAATGCCTTGCCTACCCCTGCACTAGGCAGAGCAAATCCAGAAATTGTGGTCCAGAGGGAGGAAATTTTATGACCCTAGTTCCCCAAGACTGCCCTCATTTTGGATACCAGCTATAAGTTTGGGGGCCTCAGGATCATTCTCGCTTTATATCAGCTGAATAAGAATTTGAGAGTCCCTCCTAACCACCCTCAGGTTTGATAATTCACTGGAAGGACTTACAGAACTTGGTGAAAACTCTATATGTTCACACTTCATTTGGGGAAAAGATACAAATTAAATTCAGCCAAGGGAAGAGACTTAGAAGACAGGACCCAGACGGGGTGCAAACTTGGAGCTTCCAGTCATTCTCTGTAGGGTCATAGGAGCTTTTACCTCTTTCCAGTCATGATATGTGACAATATGTGAAGTACCACCAGTCAGAGGCATTGGTGCATAGAGTGTCAACTGGAGCTTGGTCACACACTGCCTTCTTGGCTGACCTTCACCTTCCAGCTTCTCCCAAAAGTTTTGGCTAAGACCTTTAGACCTTAAAATTCCCTGTCATGATTTACATTGTTAAGACTGTCTGGCAGCCAAAGGTCTAGTAAAGCAAAGACATTCCTATCTGGCCAGACTCCTATCCAGGAGTCTAGAGATCACCTCTGAGTAATGGAGGGCCAACGTTTGCCACTACACAATGTCCCATGAATTTTTTTTTTTTTTTCCAAACTTTTTTTTTTTTTTTCAGTAGATCTTTCTTTTTTTTTTATTTATTTATTTATTTATTTATTTATTTATTTATTTATTTAAATGATTTTTTATTATATTATGTTAGTCACCATACAGTACATCCCCGGCTTCCGATGTAAGGCTCGATGATTCATTAGTTGTGTATAACACCCAGTGCACCATGCAACGTGCCCTCCTTACTACCCATCACCGGTCTATCCCATTCCCCCCACCCCCTCCCTCTGAAGTCCTCAGTTTGTTTCTCATAGTCCATAGTCTCTCATGTTTCATTCCTTCTGATTACCCCCCTTTCTTTATCCCTTTCTTCCCTACCGATCATCCTAGTTCTTATGTTCCATAGATGAGAGAAATCATATGATAGTTGTCTTTCTCTGCTTGACTTATTTCACTTAGCATTATCTCCTCCAGTGCTGTCCATGTTGTAGCAAATGTTGAGAACTCGTTCTTTCTGATAGCTGAGTAATATTCCATTGTATATATGGACCACAACTTCTTAATCCAGTCATCTGTTGAAGGGCATCTCGGTCCTTCCACAATTTAGCTATTGTGGACATTGCTGCTATGAACATTGGGGTGCATATGGCCCTTCTCTTCACTACGCTCATCTTTGGGGTAAATACCCAGTAGTGCAATGGCTGGATCATAGGTAGCTCAATTTTTAACTTTTAAGGGACCTCCACACTGTTTTCCAGAGTGGTGTACCAACTTGCATTCCCACCAACAATGTAGGAGGGATCCCTTTCTCCACATCCTCTCCAACAATTGTTGTTTCTTGCCTTGTCTATTTTGCCATTCTAACTGGCGTAAGGTGATATCTCAGTGTGGTTTTGATTTGAATTTCCTTGATGGCTAATGATTTTGAACATTTTTTCATGTGTCTGTTAGCCATTTGTATGTCTTCATTGGAAAAGTGTCTGTTCATATCTTCTGCCCATTTTTGATTTGTTTATTTGTTTCTCGTGTATTGAGTTTAGAAGTTCTTTGTAGATCTTGGATACCAGTCCTTTATCTGTAGTGTCATTTGCAAATATATTCTCCCATTCCGTGGGCTGCCTCTTAGTTTTCTGAGTGTTTCCTTCTGTGCAGAAACTTTTAATCTTGATGAAGTCCCATAAATTCATTTTATCTTTTGTTTCTCTTGCCTTTGGGGATGTGTCATGAAAAAGGTTGCTTTGGCCGATGTCGAGGTTGTTGCCTATGTTCTCCTCTAGAATTTTGATGGATTCCTGTCTCACATCGAGGTCTTTCATCCATTTGGAGTTTATTTTTGTGTATGGTGTGAGATAGTGGTCAAGTTTCATTCTCTTGCATGTAGCTGTCCATTTTCCCAGCACCATTTATTGAAGAGACTGTCTTTTTCCCACGGATGTTTTTTCCTGCTTTATCAAATATTAGTTGCCCAAAGAGCCGAGGGTCCATTTCTGGGCTCTCTATTCTGTTCCATTGGTCTATGTGTCTGTTTTTGTGCCAGTACCATGCTGTCTTTGTGATCACAGCTTTGTAGTAGTGCTCGAAATCTGGCATTGTGATGCCCCAGCTTTGTTTTTCCTTTTCAACAGTTCCTTGGAGATTCGGGGCCTTTTCTGTTTCCATACAAATTTAAGGACTGTTTGTTCCAGTTCTTTGAAAAATGTCCTTGGTATTTTGATTGGGATAGCATTGAAAGTGTAGATTGCTCTGGGTAGCATGGACATTTTAACTATGTTAATTCTTCCGATCCATGAGCATGGAATATCTTTCCATCTTTTATGTCTTCCTCAATGTCTTTTAAGAGTGATTTATAGTTTCTAGAATATAGGTCCTTTACGTCTCTGGTTAAGTTAATTCCAAGGTAACGTATGGTTTTTGGTGCTATTGTAAATGGGATGGATTCCCTAATTTCTCTTTCTTCGGTCTCGTTATTCGTGTATAGAAATGCAACTGATTTCTGAGCATTTATTTTGTATCCTGCCACGTTACTGAATTGCTCTATAACTTCTAATAGTTTGGGAGTGGCTTCTTTTGGGTTTTCCATATAGAGTATCATGTCATCTGCAAAGAGAGACATTTTGACTTCTTCTTTGCCAATTTGAATACCTTTGATCCCTTTTGTCGTCGATTGCTGTTGCAAGGACTTCTAGTACTATGTTGAATAATAGTGGCGAGAGTGGGCATCCTTGTCGAGTTCCTGATCTTAAGGGAAAGGCTTCCAGCTTTTCCCCATTGAGAATAATATTTGCAGTAGGCTTTTCATAGATGGCTTTTATGAGATTGAGAAATGTACCTTCTATTCCTACACTCTGAAGGGTTTTAATCAGGAAAGGATGCTGTATTTTGTCAAATGCTTTTCGGCATCAATTGAGAGGATCATATGGTTCCTGAGTCTTTTCTTGTTGATATGATGTATCACGCTGATTGATTTGCGAATATTGAACCACGCTTGCATCCCAGGTATGAATCCCACTTGATCGTGATGGATAATCCTTTTAATGTACTGTTGGATTCTATTAGCAAGTATCTTGTTGAGGATTTTGGCGTCCATATTCATTAGGGAAATCGGTCTGTAATTCTCCTTTTTGATGGGGTCTTTGCCTGGTTTGGGGATCAAGGTAATATTGGCCTCATAAAATGAGTTTGGTAGCTTTCCTTCTGTTTCTATTTTTTGAAATAGCTTTAGGAAGGTATTATTTCTTCTTTGAATGTTTGGTAGAATTCCCCAGGAAAACTGTCCGGGCCTGGAGTTTTGTTATTTGGAAGGTTGTTTATCACTGACTCAATTTCTTCATAATTAATTGGCCTGTTTAAGGAATCAATTTCTTCCGGTTTCAATCTTGGTAGTTTATAGGTTTCCAGGAAGGATTCCATCTCTTCCAGATTGCTTAGTTTATTGGCATATAGCTGTTGATAAAAATTTCTAATAATCCTTCCAATTTCAATGGTGCTCATCGTGACCTCTCCTTTTTCATTCATAATTTTAATAATCTGGGTCCTTTCTCTTTTCTTTTGGATAAGTCTTGCCAGGGGTCTGTCAATTTTATTGATTCTCTCAAAGAACCAGCTTCTAGTCCTGTTGATCTGCTCTACTGTACTTCTGGTTTCTGCTTGATTGATTTCAGCTCTAATTTTGGTCAACTGCTTCCTCGTGCGTGGATTAGGCCTGTCCCTCTGTTGCTGTTCCAGCTTCTTGAGGTGAGAATATAAAAACTGCATTTTAGATTTTTCTATTCTTTTGAGTGAGGCTTGGATTATGTATTTTCCCCTTAGGACTGCCTTTGCAGTATCCCATAGGTTTTGGACTGTTGTATTTTCCTCATTGGTCTCCATAAATTGTTTAATTTGATTTTTGATTTCCTGGTTTTCGAGTCATTCCTGAGCAGGATGGTTCTTAGTCTCAAGTGTTTGAGTTTCTTCCAAATTTTTCCTTGTGGTTGAGTTCCAATTTCAGAGCGTTGTGGTCTGAGAATATGCAGGGGATAATTTCAATCTTTTGGTATCGGTTGAGTACCTGTTTTGTGTCCCAGAACATGGTCTATTCTTGAGAATGTTCCATGGGCATTAGAATAGAATGAGTATTCTTTGGTTCTGGGGTGTAGTGTTCTATATATATCTATGAGGTCCAACTCGTCGAGTATGGCATTCAAAGCCTTTGATTCTTTGCTTAGTTTTTGCCAGGGTGTTCTGTCTATTTCTGATAGTGGAGTGTTGAGGTCCCCTACTATTAATGTATTTTTATTTATATGTCTCTTTATTCTGGTTAAGAGTTGGCTTGGTATCTTGCTGCTCCCTGTTGCATATATATTTATAATTGTCATATCCACTTGTTGAATACTTCCTTAAGAATAATATAGTGCCCTTCTGCATCTCTAACTATAGTCTGTAGTTTAAAATCCAATTTATCTGATATGAGAATTGCTACCCCAGCTTTCTTTTGAGGTCCATTTGCGTGAAAGATGGTACTCCATCCCCTTACTCTCAGTCTGAATGCATCTTTGGGTTTGAAATGAGTCTCTTGTAGACAGCAAATGGATGGGTCATTTCTTTTTATCCAATCTGCAACCCTGTGGCGCTTTATGGGATGGTTCAAACCATTTACATTAAGACTGATTACTGAGAGATATGATTTTAATGTTGCCATGTTGCCAGTAAAGTCTTTGTTTGTATTGGCTGTGACTTTCTGTTCTGTATCACTCTTGGGGCATTTTACTTTTATAGAACCCCCCCGTAATATCTCCTGTAGGGCTGGTTTCGTGGTTACAAAATTGGTTAGTGACTGGCGATTCTGAAATGTCTTTATTTCTCCATCAATTCTGAATGACAGCCTTGCTGGATAAAGGATCCTTGGCTGCATGTTTTTCTCTGAAAGAGCTTTAAATATGCTCCCCCAACCCTTTCTCTCATTCCAGGTCTGTGTAGACAGGTCTGACGTAATTCTGATGCTTTTGCCTTGGTACGTGAGAAATTTCTTTGCCCTGGCCGCTTTCAATACTGTATCCTTGCATCTAATATTTGCGAATTGCACTATGACGTGACGTGGCGTAGGTTTGTCATGGTTGAGCTTGGGAGGGTCCTCTCTGACTTTTGGACACGAATGTTTGTTTCCCTCGCTAGATTAGGGAAGTTTTCGGCTACAATTTGTTCAAATATCTCTTCTAGACCTCTGTTTTTCTCCACCCCTCGGGATGCCGATGATTCTAACATTGGATCGTTTCATTGAGTCAGTAATCTCCGTAACCTACATTCGTGGGCGTGGATTTTTTAAGACCATCTTCTATTTTCCTTTTTTCCTCTATTAACCCATCCTCCAATTCACTAACCCGTTCCTCTGCTTCTGCGACCCTGGCCGTCAGAGCCTCTAGTTTGCCTGCATTTGGCTCATAGAATTTTTAATTTCTGTCAGATTCGCTCTCATTTCTGTCCTTAGGGATTCTATATTCTCAGTAACCTTTTCGTTAATAGTTTTTCAATTCTACTCATCATTTTGACCATCGTTACTCTGAATTCCATTTCTGATAATTTGGTTACATCCATATCCATTGTTTCTGGGGCAGAGGCCACAGAATCACTGTCTTTTCTTTGCTGGGGGCTTCTCCTTCTTGTCATTCTGATGAAGAGAGGTTGCGGGGTTTCAGAGCCCAAATTATTGACTGGGTCCCAGGCCGTGCCCCTTGTTTTATAAGGATCTTAGGGATGTGGGCTTCTTCTTTAAAGATTTTATTTATTTATTTATGTGGCAGCCAACCAGCGAGAGAGGGAACAGAAGCAGGGAGTGGGAGAGGAAGAAGCAGGCTCCGCGGAGGAGCCCGGATGAGGGACTCCTTTCCGAACGCCCGGGATCACGCCTGCCGAAGGCAGGTGCTCAATGACTGCGCCACCCAGGCGCCCGGGTTGTGGGCTTCTTGATTTTTCAGCCTGCCTTCTGCGTTCTGGGGGAGGGACCTGCCGCGCCGATATTCAGGCAGCCCTGTTTGGGTAGAGTCTCGGCGTCCCCTGCGAGGGGGGATGGGGATGGGCACTCCCTGAGCCGGTATTTCCAGGCTCTTTTTCTCTGGCGGCTTTCCTGGCGGTTTGCTGTGCCTCTTCTGAGAGTCAGAGCAGCAGCGGCCACAATTTCAGCCTCTGTCACAGACAGAGGGATTGCGGCCCGTTCTCTACTAATGTCTGGCCACTTTAACTCTGTTTCTGTTGGTGCTGCTCAACCCTGCAGTGTCCCGGGATGTGCGCCCCACACCCGGCGTCCCAGCCCTCACTTCCAGGGCCTGCGCGTCTCTGTCCTTTGTGTTTCTAATGCCGCCAGCCGCCAGCCGCCGCGCGCTCCTGGATCTCCGGTCTCAGTCTGGATCCAGAGCGCACCGGATTCCGGAGTTCCGCGAGATGCCTGGTGGCGCGCGCGCGACCGCTCACGGTCTCAGTCTGCTGTTTTGCGGGTGCCGTCCGCGAGCCCCGCCCACTCTCCGTGCAAGTGGCTACCGCTTCCCGGTGCCCAAGCGGCGGCTCCTCTCCCCTTCCGTTTATCTTCCGAAGATCTGTGCACAGTTTCATGGCTCCCCGCTTCGTACCTCAATACTCAGCGCTGGAGATGTTCATTTGTAGAGATCCAGATGCGTCTTCCTGCGTCTCAGGCTGGTTCCGTGGTTGTTTAGGCTGGTCTGGTACCGATCCAGCTCGACTCGGAGGACCGGCTGAAAACGGTGTCTCCTACTCCTCCGCCATCTTAACTCCTGATCCAATGTCCCATGAATTTAACCTAAAAAAACTAATATTTATAATGCCTTTTAAAAAACTTAATTTTAATTCCTTGAACAAAAAAATCCAGTGAGGTGTAACCTACAGCAACAGAAGCATCTCTCTTCTGTTCCCAGTACAAGTAGCACTAGAATTTCCAGGGCATTTTACTCCACATCTGTGTAAAGTGCTTCCCGTCCACAAAATACTAGAACTCTCACTTCCATCTGTAGAGGTGAGAGTGGGGGAGGGGGTAGATAGAAAGAGAGGTATGATTTCTTTTTTGAGGAGGGGTGTGGAAGGAGAGGGAGAGAGAGAATCTTAAGCATGCTTCGTGCCCAGCTCAGAGCTGGATGTGGGTTTCGATCTCACAACCCAGAGATCATGACGTGAGCCAAATCAAGAGTTGGGTGCTTAACTGATTGAGCCACCCAGATGCCCCAAGAGTGGTATGATTTTTAGACTAAGTAGTTACCAATTTATTTTTTCAGGACAAAGCACAATATAGCTTCCTTTAATCTAAATTCTATTACGGGGTATTACTTTCTAAAGATCTAAACTGATGTTCTTCTTATGAAATGGAAATTGAGTACTTGATGAATTTGAGCAGTTTTCACAATAAATGTGTATCTAGTAAGCATGGAGTAGCTACAATAGCCATTCTTAAAATGCAGGATGCAGTCAGAAAGTGAATGCATTGTTTGTGTCCAGGGCTCTGCTGTGAATTAAACATACACATGATTTATGAAAAGCCCACATGACAGAAAACTCTCTCAATTTAAAAAGAATTCCATCCAAGGAATATGCTTATCTTTTCTCAGTGGATATAGACACTCATTTTTAGTCATGACCAGGAACAATATTAACATTCAAACAGAAAGTTCTAACTTAGACGAATATTAGAGTACCGTGTAGGGCAGGGCAGGAAGTGGTTCTCAAGTTGCAAACACCCAGCAACAATAGGAAGCCTTGTAGCAAACAGGTCTCCTTAGAACAGTAGAATTGTACCCCCTTCCTGCCCCCTCTGCACACACCTTGGCAAATAATCCAAATATTTATTCCAAACAAAGATAGCACCTCTCCAAGAAATGAATTCTGAAAAACGTTTTTTTCCTACGTTATTTACCTGCCTCTCATTTCTAAACTTGACAGTTGCTTTGGGTCACATTTGCACACCCTTTTATTTTGAGGGCATGTATTCCAGTTACCTGCATCCACATTCTACCCTTCACCCGTCCGTCAGTAAAGGCTCCGCTACTCTCTTCCCTCTGATTTTGATACTACCTCGGTTTTCACTCCTACTCTTCAGTTATCTCAGTGTGGTCCATTGAGTCATATCTATTTTAATGAATCAGGTTCTGTGCTCTGTTTTGAACTCTGAGAGACAGACACTCTCTCTTATCCTTTTCCATGGGCTCCGGCACCAATCACAGTGTTTGGCTTAGAGTCTCAACACAATAAGGGACTGATGAATCTGGGAGCAAGGGAGATAACCAGTACTTTCAAATAAGTTTCTCGCAGGGAAGCAGATGCATTCTTCGCATGGAATCCTTCGTTCTTCAGTCAGCTAAGTGCTATCAGATTATAATTCATGAAATCATGCTTAGGCAGCTGAGGTAATATCATCAAATTATTTTTCAGAGAAACTGTGAAAAGGTAATTAACAAGATCCTTAGATTTACCAATTAATATCAGATGTCTGAAGTAATACCGTGATTTTAAGGCTTAATTTTTTTTTAAGATTTTACTTATTTATTTGACAGAGAAGAGAGAGAGAGAGCACAAGGAGGGGGAGCAGCAGGTAGAGGGAAAAGCAGGCTCTCCGCTGAGCAGAGAGCTCAATGTGTGGTTCAATCCCAGGACCCGGAATCATGACCTGAGCCGAAGGCACATGCTTAACCAACTGAGCCACCCAGGCGTCCCTTAAGGCTTAATTTTTGAAAAACCCTGGGTGCCTGAGCTGATGACTGAAGAGGAATATAATGCCCTAGATAGGGGATGCACTGGATAGCAGAGGTAATGTTACAGTAACCGAAAGTTTGGAAACATCACTTGTACTTTGCCCAAACAGAAATTTACATCTCGCATGCATGAAGTAGACGTCCCAGTGGCTAGTGGTTAGGGCCAGCATTCCACCTCAAAATGCACTTTGAATCTGTTCAAGTACTCAAAAAATTTCAGGTTAAACCCAAGAGTTTGATTGCATATAGTATGGAAAATAAATTATTTTGGCCTAAGTCCTTTTTTGGAACAGGTTTCCTGGAATAAATGGATCTAAATATGATTACCAGAGAACATCTGATTTAAAATATTATTGCAATATTGGGTGGGCCTATTGGGATAAATTAGCTGTTAAATGTATGGTGTGGTGGTAATGAGTTCTTCACTAGGGCAGGGTCATTTAAAAGTTTATGAATTATCCCAGTTTTAAGTTAACATTAAACTTTTTTTTTCTTTTTTTTTTTTTCCCACCTCTTCCTTCTCCTTCTTTCCTATCCATATTTAACAGAAAGGTCTAATTGGGCTCCTCGTGATCTGTCATCAGATAACAGAGCTTATTCATTTTATTCAGAAATATATCAGTACCACAACTGTATACCAGTAATATGCGGAAAGGGCTCACGATCAAATGAGGAGAGAGATTCTTTCCTTGTGCACAGATATTCTATTCCTGTGATACACTCAGTCCTGCTCGCCAGTGAAAAACTCTCCCACCATGTTGGGGCTACTCTGTCCAGGAGGTGCCCTAATGAATCTTTTGGCGAGAAAGCTTGGGCTCGGAGGACATGGGTCAATTGATGGCCTAGTTAGAATCGGGAGTGTAAACTGCTCTGCATTAGAACAGAAAAAGTCTAGGGGGTAGGAGAGCAGCAGAAAGGAAAACCAGCTACTGTATGAGTGCTAGATCTCCAGCTGGAAGATCAGATCAGGGCATTTGAGAAGTAGTCATATGTAATATAAAATTGTTAGTGAGGCGATTGGGTTGTTGAGGTAGAAAGATTGGATTTTGTTCCAGAATAAAGTAGAATAGGGCAGATGAAGTGGAACAGGGCAACAGCAATAAGATAAGTTGGTCCCAGCATTAAATTAATGGATAAGAATAGTGACTTACAGCCACACATGAGAATGAAAAGATCGTACACTTCCAAACTTGAAGATTTGCTGGTCATGGCATTAGAATTGCCGAAGCCATGAGATGTGTAGAATCGGGGTTTTATTTTATTTTATTTTATTTTATTTTATTTTATTTTATTTTATTTATTTTTTTTAAAGATTTTATTTATTCATTCGACAGAGAGATAGACAGCCAGTGAGAGAGGAAACACAAGCAGGGGGAGTGGGAGAGGAAGAAGCAGGCTCCCAGGGGAGGAGCCTGACATGGGGCTCGATCCCAGAACGCCAGGCTCACACCCTGAGCCGAAGACAGACGCTTAATGACTGAGTCACCCAGACGCCCCAGAATTGGGGTTTTAAAGGTCAGGGTACATAACATGACTTCTGGGTTACGTAAGAAGTGGCAGGAGTATGCTGTATGACTAAGTAATGGCTTGAAGTGGTATGTCTGACAGTACACGTGCATACACATACACCCTTTTCCATCTCCTGTCTGTCTGTCTGTCTACCTACCTACCTACCTACCTACCTACCTGTCGTGATACAGCTACAATCTTATTTACACGTCCCTAGCGTATGATTGATTGAAAATACTTACAGAGTGGATATTGTGTGTTAGGCAGTTTTTCCAAGCACTTTCCACATGTCAGTTCAATCTCATAGGACTGTGAGACATGTCTGTTGTTATTATCATCTTACACGTGAGGAAACTAAGGCAAGGGGCCTAAAGAACTAGCCTACGTTCATATGATGAGTAAGTTATGGAGCAGAGATTTGGATCCAGTGTTGGGGATCAGAACTATTCTGTTCTGATAGAAGCCAAATGAGCACAGTGTCCTCTTGTAGACAACGCAAGGCACAGTCATGAAGCTCATTACGAAGAAGATTGTAAATTATTCAGTTGAATTTAATAGACATTTTAAAGGGAGCTTATATGTGGGGTTCCAAATGTTTATTTACATTCTACAATATCCATTCCTTCCAAGGGTCTGTATAATATAGGAGAGATAGTGTATTACTTATCTATTGGGAAAATGATTTCTGGAGAGTCATAGTTTCTTTTTTTGTAAATCCTAGTTCCACCTCTTACTAGCTTTGTGACAATGAAAACAACATCATTATTTCTTAATGTTTACATCTATATAAAGGGGCCTTTAATAGTAGTTCATAGAGTTATTGTAAGGATTAAAATAATATATATGTTAAAAACGTTTAGAGCAGCATCTGCTACAAAGGAAGCCATCTAAAACATTACTGATATTTTTACCATACTGATTATAAAAGGGGAGGAATGTAAACAGTGAGGTGAGGACAGAACCATGGAAATTTTCACCAGGTTATCCTATCAAATGATCCAGGCGCATCTAGATTAGTTGCCCAAAGGTCTTTTGTTGGTTAAAACAAATGCAAATAATAATAATAATAATAATAATAATAATAATAATAATAATAATAATAATAGAGTTTTGATCCTGAGAAACTTGTAAAATGTATTTTATATTTTCAATAACATTAAAAGGAAAAAATAAAGAATGCAACTCTAATCAAACAATCAGGGCAAATGAATATATGAAATTTTGGACATAAAGGTTTGACTTTTTTTTTTTAAAGATTGTATTTATTTATTTGACAGAGATAGAGACAGCCAGTGAGAGAAGGAACACAAGCAGGGGGAGTGGGAGAGGAAGAAGCAGGCTCCTAGCAGAGGAGCCTGATGTGGGGCTCGATCCCATAACGCCGGGATCACGCCCTGAGCCGAAGGCAGACGCTTAACCGCTGTGCCACCCAGGCGCCCCGGAAAGAGAGAATCTTAAGCAGGCTTCAGGCCCAACACAGAGCCTGATGCAGGGCTTGATCTCATGACTCTGAGACCATGATCTGAGCCAAAATGAAGAGTTGGATACTTAGCCAGCTGAGCCACCCGGGTGCCACTGTCATCACATTTTATGCCAACCATTTTTTAAAAACATAATTGTATTCACCTTTATAAAATGTCTAACCCACCCAGATCTCATGGGGGAGAATGGATGCATTGTTGTCAAGGTAATAATAGCCTAGCATCTTTTACTGAGCACCACTCAGCTTGGAGTGATCTAGGTTAAAATACTGTTGGAGACATAGACTAGGTGATGTACATAAAAAAATTACGTAATAAATTTGAACTCAAAAGTCCTGCATAATAATGAATATTAGAAAATGTGGACCTTAAATAGTAGCTTTCTATTCAACAATTGCAAGTTAAATTAAGCCTTCGATTATGGATTTGGTTTTGTGATGAATGGCTCTCAAGTTTTCCTTCCAGAGAGTTGAAGTTATTTTTGTTCCATCAACATACTCAGTTCAAGTGTTTAAGAAAAGAAAGTCAACCAACTATTAATTTTTCCTGTATTATGTCACAAACATTTTTTATTTTTCCCTGAAGAATTGAATAAGTTGACAAATTGTTTAGGAAAACCAATTAAAAACATCCTCTAAGAATATGTGTATGGTAAATCCCATATTTCACTTAGTACAAATTCACTTACTGGGAGTTCTTTATTCTAAACATAGTGTCAGATTTACATATTATTTTAATGATTTATAACAAAGTCTGCTTATTAGTGAACTTACAGAAATTGAATGCAAACTTACAGAACTTAAATGCAAGACATTTAACACACTTGAAAACAAGTAACTATATATTTTTTCCCCTAAGGATGAATTTTGTTTCTTAAAGAGGACAAACCCTTTTGAAGTCTGTGTTTTGTTTTGTTTCGTTTTGTTTTTTTCAGGGTGATGTTAAACCTTTTAAAATATTATCAGGTTGCATATGGAATGGCAAACCCTGTAGGACTATTTGCACATTCTTTGATTTCATATTAACTCCTTGCTGTTTTGTTTAACCAGTTAATTTTCCACCATGGTTTGTTGTCTAGACTCCAGCGCAGACTTCCCTATCGTATTTCATATGACACTATAGCATATGTTTATATTTATTACTTTCTCCTTTATTAAAGTTTTATTCTCTTTTTTTTAAAAGATTTTATTCATTTTTTTGAGAACGAGAGAGAGAGAGAGAGAGCACCAACCAGGGGAGGGGCAGAGAAGCAGACTCCTCGCTGAGTAGGGAGCCTGACGTGGAACTCGATTCCAGGACTCCAGGATCACGACCTGAGGTGAAGGCAGACGCTCAACCATCTGAGCCACCCAGGCACCCCTAAAATTTTGTTCTTTATCATTCATTTTTTCCCCTGGATTTTAATTTTACAAATAGTTGTTTGGAAAAATACTAGGATAAAGAATACTCTGTGAAGCAAGCAATTTAGGATGAAAACCCTTAATTTTTTGTAATAAGAGTCTAATTGACACAAGACATTCATGGATAGTGACCAAGTAGATATTAAAGAAATAATAATAACAAATAAATAGGGGTGCCTGGGTGGCTCAGTCGGTTAAGTGTCTGCTTTTGGCTCAGGTCATTATCCCTGGGTCCTGAGATCAAACCCTGTGTAAGGCTCCCTGCTCAGCGGGGAACCTGCTTCTTCCTCTCCCTCTGCCGCTCCCTCTGCTTGTGCTCTCTTGCTATCTGTCAAACAAATAAATAAAATCTTAAAAAGAAAAAAAAATAACAAATAAATAATATTTCCACTTCTTGATGAATTATTCCATTCCAATAAAATTTCCACTTTTTGATGGGTTATCATTTTTAATTGTGCCAGTAACTTTCAAATATATTATAATTTTTAATCATCACAACAATCCTGTGAGGTTATTATGAATTTGATTTTGTTTTGTTTGTCTTGTTTTGTTATGAGGCTAAGAGCAGAATCCAAATAGGCATAGCTTTTTTAACCCCAAGTACGATGTCCTCTCCAGTAAGGTTGTCAACTAGAAAAGGCAAAAACCCGGCTAATTATGAGGTAGAATTTGGAAATTCTCTTATTCTGTGATGGGAAAGTGTGAATTGCACCATTCCTGACTATGTTTCCTCTTTTGCAAATTTTTAATGTTTGATTGCACCTGAAGTCAGAAAAGGCCATTATTACACTGTATATATCAGATAAGAACCCTAACCCCCAAAGGTTGAGATAAATAACATTAGGAAGCAATTTCACAAAAATCAACTTATTGATCCTAAGTAGAAATCTTATTCCAAAAATCTTTGTGTAGCTCAGTTGTCCACAGCCCTTACCATCTTAGCTCCTCTGGCTGACAGTGTCCTTTTTCCTGCGTTAGAATCTGAACAGCACATGTGTGGAAAGATAATTTTATTCCTTGTGATGAATAAAAAATGTTTGGAAAGTCAACCCTTGCTTTAAATAAACCTAAATGTATTTTATTTCTCTTTACTCAAATGCAGAATATATTTAGTATGAAACATACTAACTTCTCAAAGTGAAAACTAGGAACTTGAGGGTTTCTGAGGTAGACATTCTGTATTTTTGAAATCAATTTGAGTTCTGTACTGATTAGGAAATAAACTTGACTATGAAACGGACACAAAATAATATAAATTAGATGGAATATTATTTCTCTTTCATGTAACAGTCTAGGTTTAAACAATCCAGTAGAGTTAGTATTTTAGTTCAGAATTGCCAGGAACCTGGGCTGCTGTATTGTGTTGAAGTGCCTTCCATATGGTATGACTTATGCCCTTGTGATAAAAGGCAGAGGCTGACCAGCTTTCTTGATTTCTCCTTTGTTGGACAGAAAATCATTCCCTACCCACCTTTTCATAGTTGAGCACCCCTCTTTGTGTTTCCGTCTCAACTGAAGCTGCCTCTTGCTGATGCCAAAGATTTCTCCCTCTCCTCTTCTGGCCAAGAGTCCAAGGCCCTTGATTCTGAGCACAGGTGAGTGGCCAGAGTGGCAGCAGTGGAAATGGCAGGTTGCACATCAGTTTCCACTCTGCCTGCTTCACTTTGTGTTGTGAGGATCTCCTGGAATTTCTTGCAAATTCGTTTTATAAACATATTTATACAGAATTTCTAGATGTTTTTAGATTTTCATTTCTGAAGGATCTAGTCCTTTTTTAATGTCATAAACAGGAATCTCCTGGGATTATTTCATGCTTTTGCTACTCTTTGATAACAGCAAACTATATTCTACATTTAGAATAATTAGTCCTACATTTATGATACATATTTTTTGTCACCCTAAATATCTCTAGTCAGTGTCCTTTACTAAATTCAGAAATAAGCCTAGCATAGGTTTTGATAGAGGATGGCATCATCAAATTTAATCTAACTCCAGCCACATACCCCTGGCCTCCGCCACGTATTGGGCCATATTCTCTCTGTGCTGCAGCCATGCTGGCCTGAAAATTATCACACTTCCTTCTGCCACAGTGACTTTGCACATCCTACAGCTGTACCGTTTGCCTAGAAATGATTTCCCTTCCCTTTCACACATTTCTCTAACCTCATTGTGGCCAATACTTTCTCAAAAGAAGCATCTTTGACCTCCCTTACATTATCAAATCACAACAATAATTTCTCAGCAGAACTGAAGGGATCTGAGAACAGCAGTTAACTCACAATTACGTGTGTGTGCATGTCAGTGTGCATGTGTTTGCTTTGAGTGAATGTTGTGAAGGCAAGGGCCCTGTGTATCAGAACCAACTGTGTATCTCCCTTACTCATCACGGTGCCTGGGGTGCAGTGAATTGTACATATGTATTAGTTTCATAAATGAAATACTGTATGAATCTACTCAAATGACAAAGTGAGAGAATAGGCCTTGATAATATTTTTATTTTGAATGAATAGCATGTTCTGCAACTGCTCTCTCAGATGTGTTTGTTTACAAGAGACTAGTTGTGAATGCATCTAACATAGCTACCTCAACATAATTTCACATCAATCTCCCAGTCATTCTATTGAGAGTGCATTGGCTTTATTCGATGTTATAGCACCGACTAATAATTGGAAAAAAGACTAGATTATTTCCCCAATGACTACAGTTTTCCTGAATGAGCGTTTGGTTGTTTTTTTTTGTTTTTGTTTTTGGTTTTTTTTTTTTTTTTTTTTTGAGACTATTTGTTTTAGCATCTGCCGTACTTTTACAGTCTAAATATAACCCCCAAAATAAGCTTATAACTAATTTTAACCTGGAAGAAACAAGCTCTAACATGAAATAGGAGACAACGGAGGATATAAAATTAAAGCAAATGTTCTGGGTTTTCATTTTAGAAAGGATGGGTGCATTATATTTCAGATTGGAGCCTTGAATAAATAAATAAAACACTTTGCATGTCATAATGGAGAAACCAATTCTTTTAAATAAAATTTTCAAGAAAGTTTAATTTCCTCACAAAACAGTAATTTTTTTGGAAGGGTCATTTAATGTGATGGCGTTTTTTCTTGATGTTTGTTTGATTGTTTCAATGATCAAGAATGACACTGATGGTACAAAGACTTAAATGCACCATTTCTTCAATGAACTTAATACCTAGACTATAGATGGGAGGTAGTATACAAAAATGGCTAAAAAGTGACTTTGGAGGACATGGTAAATGTGAAAATAAGAGCATAATCATAGTTAAAAGTTAGCTATCATTTCAGAGATGTTTCTTTCCTATTAGTATTGCACAGTGAAATTTCAGGAAAAAAAATTATGAAGAATTTAATTTGCACAAATAATTACATTAACATAGTTGAGGAATAGTAATGATCTTCTGTATGTTCAACATGAATATGATCCTGCAGAGTTTTACTTGACAGGATTTATGCATATTTAGTAGGTTTAATGTTGTGTCTTCTTCAGTGACTCTGCTGTGTAACATGGGGGGGTGTGATTAGGTTGTAAAGACCAGTTCACACTGGTGCATCCAAAATGAGGGTCCAGATGTGTGGTAGGTACAAATGGGATACTACTGAAGAAAAATGTTATGGTTGTAGAAAAGACTATCTACACTTGGCTACTTGGACCTAGGAGATATTCTTGAAATGAGCCTGTCTTGTTCTTGTTTAAATTCATTTTTTTCCAGACACTAATGGGATATTAAAATGGGATTTTTTTTTGCCCTTTCAGAATAGCAGTGAAAAACACTATTCACCAAGGTTATAATGAGACCACAATATTATAAAGAAATTAAAGCCTTGGTTTCTCTGGGTTTGATGCCTATGAACAGCATTTAAAATGCCAATAACTTTTGGCTCAATAATTCAAATAGTGAAACTTTAATGTAATGAAAATTTATATACAGAGATGCTCATTGTAGTAATGTTTATAGTAGCAATATATTCAAAACAAGTATTTATCCATGGATGAAGGACTAACTAAACTATGATGCATTAAAATAGTTGAACCTTATATACTCTCTAATTGAGATATATAACATTCTTATGCATGAGAGAACTTGCATTAAGTGAAAAGCTGAAATATTAAATGGAATTTGGAAGACAAAACTGAAGAAAATAAATCATAGAAAAAATAAATAAGGTATAAAAAATTTGTATTGCTGGGGCACCTAGGTGGGACAGTCAGTTAAGCGTCTGTCTCTTGATTTTGGCTCAGGTCATGATCTCAGCGTTGTGTGATCAAGCCCCACATAGGGCTCCATGCTCTGTGTGAAGTCGTCTTGGGGTTCTCTCTCTCTCTCCCTTGCCCCTTGTGCTCATGCTTTCCCTCTCTCTCTCCATCTCTCTCTCAAATAAATAAATAAGCAAACAAATAAATCTTTTAAAAAATTTATATTGTTTACAATAGTACTGTTTGTTATATATGATTTGCTTCCATTCCTTGAATGTTTTAGTTTGTGTATATGTTCTGTAATGACTCCGTAACTCTTATAAATGGAACATAAATGAATGATAAAGTATTAAAATCAAAATATATATTTTAAATTCTAAAATTGAAAAATATAAACATATGTGTTCTTTTTATTGAAGATAGCTAAGGGAATAATTATAAGTTAAAACTGTTTTATTATTAATAGAAAAATTTAAGAATGCCCTACGTATACATACTTTAAAAGACATAAAATATGTAGAAATTAAGTGGGATGGGCATCTGTATCTGCCAGCAAAAACCTACTAATTTAGTTAATGCTTTAGAACTAAGCAGCATGAGCCAGCTACGCTTTATCTTAAAAGAAGTTTCTTTTGCCCAAAGCGCATTTAAGGCTTTAAGATACCAATTTTGCAGCAGACATTTCCCAGTTATCTGAAGTCTCTCCAAAATTTAATGACATAAATAACACATGTCATATCAGGTTTTATGACCGTTATTCAAGGAAAAATGCAAGTAAACCATAATGTATGGAAATACCTTACCATTCACCTTATTATGGCATTTTGATAAAGTATACCATTAGGATAGGAAAAAAAATAATGCTGAAGAAATTTTTATCAGTTTTAGTCTTACTAACAAACACATAAAAGTAATGATTAAATACCAAACAATGTGGTAATGATTACTTTTTCCATTTTATTATATCTCTTTATCCCTCTGTGCGTATTAAAAAGAAAAAAAAGTAATTATCGTCTCCCTTGGTGGTACGCAGCCTTATTTTTTCAGCTGTGCCATTTATTGAATTTAAGGAGTGCTCTCTATTTTTTCCTTCCCCAAATACTTTAATATTGGAAGTGTTTTAGTAATTCCCATTTTGAGTTGCACAAATTGAGAAATATGTGTGTTTGTGTGTGTGTATTTTTTTTTAATGTAACCTTTTTTTCCTCCTAAAAGATTACTTTGAATCTGTTTTGTGAAATGGAAGCTAGAGAGTTTATATTGCTATCAATTTCTTATAGACTCTGAAGCTGAGAGCTAGGTGACATGATTCTGGATTTGTTCTAGAAAAGCGGTATGTTCTACTGACCTCATTAATATCCTTGCTGCTCAACCATTCATTAACTCTGTAGCCCTCAACAAGTATTTTTAAACTTTCTGCATCTCAATTCCTTCTGTATTTGGGGAAAATATAAACTACTACCTTAGAGAACTGATGTAAAGGATATACACACACCCACAATATACATAATATAGATAATATTATACATATAATATACATAAAGTTAGGCAGATCCATGCAGTATACAAAGATTAATCATTTATTCAATTAGATTTTTTATAAATTAGATTTATTCAATTAGATTAATTCAGATTTTTTTTTTATAAAACCAAGGAGACAAACTACAACCTATCTTTATTTCTAACATTATATTGTTTATACATGGTGTAAAGAAAATGAAGTTTTGTGAACCCAAACTGCAATATCTGAGACAAAAGAAAAGTATAATGAATGAATCAGAAAATTCAGCTCTCCAAAAGATGAAAGCCACAGGATATATCACCCATCTGATGATGCAAATTCAACAACCACCTTAAAATACTTGGATTCATAATACTCTGAAGAACATAAAAGATGTTGACAACTTTATCATTAATGATAAAATATTATTTGTAACTTGTACCAGCATACTAAATATAGTCTCTCTCTATCAGTTTATGTAATTCTGAATTTCCTATTATTAAAAATTATAAATATTATAACTTTTTTTTTTTGTAAGTTGCCATATGTACTAATACTAGTTGTACTAAATCCAGCCTTAAAGTAGGTTCACTCCTTCCGAGTTTCTTGCCTGTGAATTTCTTTCTGGACCTTTGGAACTTTAGTTATGTAACCCTAATAATTTATGTAATTTTCCTAGGGAGTATTTCAAAATAGTTCTGCCTTAGCTGAAAACACTTTTGACTGCAAGCAACAGAAAGTAACTTGAATTGGATTAAGCAAATGGATTTTATTACAAGTACATAGGACCATTTCACAGTCTCCAGATGCAGTGGCACTTAGTAACCAGACATTACTCTCCCCATTTCTTTGTGTATCATTGTTAGCATTCCCTCTTAGCAGCTTCTCTTTCTGCTGCTTCCACTACCTTTCCATATACGTGGGGAAAGATGACCACAGAGTTTCCAAGTGTAGAAATCCTCAGTTGGAGCAGCGTTGGAATCTAATGATGAAAACTGTGGGGTGCCTGGGTGGCTCAGTCAGTTAAGCCTTTGACTCTTGTTTTTGGCTCAGGTTGTGATCTCAGGTTTATGAGATCCAGCCCTGTGTTGGGTTCCGCACTTATTGTGGAGTCAGCTTCAGATTCTCTCTCCCTCTGCCTCTCCTGCTTGTGCTCTCTCTAAAATAACTAAATAAATTAAAAAAAAAAAAGAAATGAAAAATACTGTGAAAGTTCTAGTGGAGAAATTTTAAATACCAAAAATTAAAATCCACATCAGTGTTGTGGACAGCACATGGCATAAAGAAAACAATTTTGAGAATTTGCTATATGCCTCTTTTTGGTGTGAGGACAGTTCTCAAGGAAAGGAGGGTATGTCATGCGAAACAGCCACTCCAGAATACTTCTATTAACCTTAACTATTTGTTCATGAGTCTTAATAAAAACAGCATATATACATTATTGCATCGATTTTATTTTTATTTTGTGAAAAACCACTGCAAAAACAAGGGTACGTTTAGGATAGAAAATCAATTCCAGGGGCGCCTGGGTAGCGCAGTCGTTAAGCGTCTGCCTTCGGCTCAGGGCGTGATCCTGGCGTTTCGGGATCGAGCCCCACATCGGGCTCCTCGGCTGGGAGCCTGCTTCTTCCTCTCCCTCTCCCCTGCTGTGTTCCCTCTCTCACTGGCCGTCTGTCACATAAATAAATAAAATCTTTAAAAAAAAAAAAATCAATTCCAACTTCTCCTATGAAAATTATGCTTTCTTAAAGTATCTTAAAGTATCATTGTCTTTTCTATGATTCTCAGTGCTATAATTTTGTGCGCTCTCTCTCTCTCTCTCTCTCTCTCTTCTCTCTTCTCTCTCTATATATATATATATATATATATATAAAGAGATTTTATTTTGACTCATTGATGTACAGCAAGAATTCCAAATTAACCCCATAGAGGGGAAAAAGGTATAAAGACAAGGCTCAAAGAATTCTGAGGACACTTAAAATTTTTTCGCCATATTTTTCTTAGTTTTGCCTGTCATTTTGGGGATAGCAGTCTTCTTATTTGGCATCATATTTCACAATTATAAGGGCTCGATTTAACTTTTCGCTTAGACACTCACTCTGCCAATAATTAATTTTGAGTACCTACTCTTTCAGGGGAAAATGTGCTAAGTATTGTAAAATAACATTTTAAAATAGTTTTCTTTTAACCAGGGGTCAATTCCAGTGAAGGACTGTTATCATGGGATAATGTCATACAGATGCTGTAGGGTGTTAGTACAAATCAAATTCAGAGAAAAGAGAAATCGTGCAAGGCTCTACTGCTTAGGAGGAGAGAGATGATATTTCCAGCTGGGAGTTTAGATAGATAAGGATAATGTGCTATCCAAGTTGGGGAAAAGATTAGCTGAAGACACACAAAAGCACGGTGTGTATTAGTGGGAAGCAGAAATATCCCTTTGACTGTAACACAAGTGCTTATACACAAACTGAGGAAAGAAAAGCTGGAAATGTTAGTAAGGATGATAGTGTGCATAGATGTGTGGCTTTAAATGGCAAAGATGTGGAAGGTTATCCTGTAAGAAATGGAAAGCTAATGGAAATTTGTGAGCAAGGGAGTGAAATAGATAAGAGAGATACAGTAAAATTCATCTTCATTCTTTGGCAAGTGGGGTTGAATCAGGGAACGGGGAATAAGAAAAAAAAAAGATTGTTGCAAAAAGAAAAGTTTATACATTTAACAAAGTTGTTTATTCTTACTGCAACAGGAGGTAATAAGCTTTTAGGGAAAGATGGTAAAGTTTGGAGCATGATTGAATAATATTATGTCAAAGGACTAGGAATCCCTTCACCCAGACTAGATGAGGTTCAAACTGCTCTAAAGATTTCTACAAGGACTATATACAGAAAAAAAAAAAAAAATTAGAAAAGGAAAGTAAAGACTGCTTTTTACTGTTATCAAGCTTGTATCCTGACCTGCAGGATAAAGAGTTTGATAAGCTGGATTGGGAAAAAAGACCAAGCCAGAGGGAAAAGAAAAATGTTTTCTTGCTCTATAGCCCATCCTCATATATGGGAAGGTATCACAGTCTCACCAGCTACATGAGCTGTCCAAACAAATCTATGAGAGAAAGATAGATTGATTGATCATGAGAGAGGGAGAATTCTTAGACTGTTGCACCATTTAGTCCTTCTGGTTGTAAAGAAAAGAAGAAACACCAGAGAAGGAGGGGGGAGTGGTGGTAGAACTTGAGCAACTTGAGCAGGCAGGAATTGCAATCTGGGTGGTGGGAGATGGTCAGAATTTGCCTTGTTGTTCTTATTAACATATGGGCAGAGGAGACTGAGATTCCTAAATACCTCTCGCCGTTGTCAGTGGGTGCAGGCCTTAGGCTGGATAAAATATATGACTAATAAAATAATATTCAACATACCTTGAGCAGTTGGTGTGTGCTTGCATGGTCTAATGATAACTCATTCAATTATTATTATTATCATTAATTGTATGGGAAAATTGAGGAACGTAATAGTTAAATAACTTTCCATCGATCACAGAGTTAGTGGAAGAGGTGAATTCAAGGATAGGCCTCCTAGCCCCAGAACATGCACTTAACCATGATATTTTATTTCATGACCAAGGAAGAACTGGGGGAGAAAACCCCTTCTAAAACATACTCTAAACCACCTAAGAAATGCTGAGCCAAAAACAAGCCTCCATGGTCAAATCACTACCAAAGAAATTAATTGTTTATGCATACCTACGTTCATGATGCTTATTTTGTGCCAGACAATAATCTTTAAGCTGAAGATACTACAATGATTTAGATAAGCCAGTACCTTGTTCTTAATGAGTTTGTATTCTAGAAGGAAGAAGTCCAAAAATAAATTATTTCAGAGTGTCAAGTACTATGAATAAAATGAGCATTTTATTTATTTACCCAAAATATATTTTTGATCACCTGCTATGTTCTTGACACCCTCAGACAGTGGTAATACAACAGTGAACAAAGGACAACAAAATCTAGCCCTCGAGGAGATTGAAGTCCTGCATAAGCAGGTCCACAGTGAACAAGCAATAAATGTTATAACAGACCTCAGTAATAAAATGGCAAAAAATAAAAAAGGGAGATTTTAGGAAAGATGGGAACGCAGTGAGGAAGTTGTTATTTTAAACAGCATTTCCCATCAAGCCTCCACTTTTTTAAAAACATAACATTTGCCTGGCAACCTCTAACATTTGAAACATTTTACAAATTTGTATGAGTGATGTTATGGAGAGTACTGGAAACAGATACTGTTTTAGGTTGGGTAGTGAGGGAAAACCTTTTCAGAAGATAATGTTTGAACTGAAATTGAAATGAAAAATCCTGGTAAGGTCTGCGAGTAAAGAGTTTTTCCTAGATTGATATAAAACTAGCAAAAATAAGCAAGGCTTTGGGACATGAGAGATACTAAGAATCTAGAGCAAATCCAGAGTGGCTGGATTTTACTGAGGGAGGATGAATGTAGTTTTAGTTGAGGTTGGAGAGAGAGGCAAAGTCAGCTTATGTAGGATTTTCCATTAATCTGCAAAAACTTCAGTTTTAGTTCTAGGGCAATGGGAAGTCATTGAAAATTTTAAGCTGGGAAGTGACAATCTAGTCTGTTCTGTTAAAAATTTGCATTGCTCTAGAATGAAGATAAGATGATGGTGCCTAAGACGAAGACTGTAGTATTTCAAGATTGTGGATTTGGAGAGCATTAGGATAGCTCAAATTATATTTGGAGATACTGATATTTTTGGATCAATCAAGGAGGTTCTCACTAATAAGGAACATTTAGGGAGAACATGGGGAATAACATTATTGTTATTGTATATGGGGCATGGGGTGTCTCAGTTGGTTAAGCCTCTGACTCCTGGTTTCAGCTCAGGTCATGATCTCAGGGTCATGGGATCAAGCCCCATGTCAGGCTTCATGCTCAGCACAGAATCTGCTTGAGATTCTTTCTCCTTCTCCCTTTGCTCCTTCCCCCTGCTCATTCTCTCTCTCTCTCTCTCAAATAAATAAATAAATAGTTTTTAAAAAAGTATATTTGATCACTTTGGGATGACTATCAGACATAGAAATGGATGTGTCAACTGGGGAGTTGGTTATGGGAGTCAGGAGCCTCTAGAGGAGCCCTGGTTGGAGAAATAAATCTGGAAGTTTGGGCCATACGGATAGAATTAAATCCATGGGATCTTATCAGATCAACTATAGAAAGAGTGGGTGCAGGAAAAGTTAATAGGTTAATGACTAAACCCTCAAGAAAAACTCATAAAATGGAAGAAAGGAAGAGTATTGACAGGGAAAGGAAGAATCTGAACTCCATTTCTCCTCCTTAAGTAGAAACAAGCAAGGAAATGTGAAGAGAGATGTCCTGAGAATATTTTACAACTTTCTACTCCTTAAAAAGTGTCTTCAGCTGCAATATCAATACAGCTTTAAATTGGCTCACAGTTAAGGGGCTGGCTTATGTCTCATGTGTCTGGGTATTCAAATGTAGCATTACTCGACTGGATAGGTGAAGGATGCCATCAACAGTCTAGGTTACTTTTACCTGTTGGTTACTACCCATATTGGCTCTATCCTTAGTGCAGTGAACAGGAGACGGCTTATAAAACAATAGCTGTGGCCTTTCTATCTGCGATACCCCGATTCAGTAACTCTCAGCGAGAAGCAGCCCTTCTCTTGTGGTTTCCTCTTAGGAGAGAAGAAACTTGGCCAGAAAGTTACTCAGCTATTTCATTGTGCATTTCATAAGCCAGAGTTAATAACACAGACAGGTTTGAAGTAATCCCTGGCAATAGGTAAGGCAATCTACTGAGAGCAAAGCCAGGTCCTATTGGAGTTGGGACTGCAGTCAGCCACCCTGAACACATCCCTGTGTGGTGTGGGGGAGGGTTCCTAAGCAACACCATTGTTCTGACAGGAAATCCGAAAGTGAATGCGGGAAATGACGCTCAGTGGGTAACCTGTAGCATTCAAGGCAGATCATTTGTCCACTGATGTTTGAAGGATGCAGAAAAGAAAGAAACACATTAAGGGAGGAAGAGCTCAGAGGACATTACTTAGAGAGTTTTAATTTGTTAGCATGTCATTAGCGCTCCCAGAAAAAAGCATACACCAACAGGTGTGGTCATGTACATGCGTGAGATGAGCGTAATACAAGGACAGCAGACATTAATATGATTCACTCTCTTCTCCCTTGTTTGGTGTTTATTTAAGCTCAGTGGACCATCTTCTGATTGTGATGTGGCTTTTCATTTGAATGTATCTATATAAAGAGAACGTTCTTTCCAAAACAACACTGTTTGTATGCTTTATAATACCTTCTGCCTCATATCTGTATTTACACTTGTGAGTTTGATTACATGTACTAATGCTCATACTATTGGTCATATTGGTGTATTTTGGCGAAATGTCTCTGGCATCCTTCACGGGACCAGATCGCAGGCCCTGAGCCATGGGTTCCATCCTTATGGCCCTATTTAGGATCACACAAGTCTTCCCAGGCACCACTGTCCTCCTTTGAGATTTTTTGGTTTTGTTTTGTTTTTTCCTTTGTTTTTTAATGTTACAATTCTCATGTACTTTAGAGATTTTGTAAGGCAAAGCCTTTTCGATATTTTAATACGTCAGTAAATCTTAGATAGGACCCATGGGGAACGCTTTCACACTCAATTTTACTTTCTAGTGAATTGTATTCACAGATTTATTGGTATCATTTCTAAGTAATTGTTCTAAACTGAACCCTCTGTGACAAAGATAACCACAACTCTAAAGATACATTTGCAATTATTAAATCACTCATGAGTTGTAGGATCTAGAACATAAATACAAGTGGGCAATTTTAGAACTCTTTTGTGTTAAAGAAACAAACAAAACAAAACACCGGATGTATAAATAGGTCTGAGTCATCTCCTTTTATTACTCTTTTAGCTTTTGATGCACATGAGAAGAAATACGTAAGTGCTCACAGCCTTTTATTTCTTTCTTGTTCGCATCACTGCTTTAGAGGCAATACACCAAATTATTTTTCAGATCAGTACACTCCTGCATTCCGTCCACAGCATACACAAGGTACTTTCTGTCTTAATAAGAAATGCATATCAAGCACCGAGAAATACAGGTGTCACAGCTACAACTACCTGGCAGTCTTAGGTCATTATTCCTTTTCTCTCATACTGTTTATATCCGTACTTTTTATATTCTCAAGATAGAGAGGAGCTACATCTAATGCAAGTAGATGAAACCCCTCTTACTTTTCCCACCAGGAAGCATGTATAGAAGATTTAGTTTTTATAACTGCCTAACCCCCCCCCCCTCTCTCTCTCACACACACACACACACACACACACACACACACACACACATACACAGTATACATCTACACATCTAGGAATTCCATGCAACTAGATGTAATGCTTTTCAGTAACATACTTTGTAGGTGAGAATGGCGATGATTAAAACTTCTGTGATAGACATTCTTAGGCAGAATCATCCTCTTAGTCATCCATGAAAAAGGCATTGTTCTGATTTTTCATATGAATATCACAAAGTAATTTTCAGGCTCTAGTGAGTGACCATGGATAAAAGAGTCTAGAATTACGTAAGTCAGTAAAGCTCTGTTTTCCTGGTAAAATGCCTTCATTTATATGGCCCTTAAAAACGTGTGACCTATGTGGTAGTGTCCAAAATAGAAAGTGAGTTCGATTGTGTTAGTCTGCTCCATTGTCATAACAAAAAGCCACAGACTATATGGCCTAAATAACAGAAATTCATTTTCACATGGTTCTGGAGGCTGGAAGTTCAAGATCAAGGTGCCATTTGGATTAATTTCTGCTGAGGTCTCTCTTTCTGGCTTGTGAATTGTTGCTTCTGTCTTTATCCTCACCTGGCCTCTTCCTCCTTGGATAGGGACATCAGTCCTATCGGATTAAAGTTTCACCCTTATGACCTAATTATCTCCTTAAAGACCTTATTTCCAATTACATTCACATTAGGGATTAATGCTTCAACGGGTGAATTTGGGCGGGGAGGGGGGCATAATTCAGTCCTTAATACCACTGTTGTGCCAAAACAATTGGGACTTACTTAAACGTGAGTAGCTGAATAGATGACAACGTGTACTCCTCAGGATATGTTTCCTCTTATATAAAGCAGGGTCTCACTCTGAACGTAAAATTCAGTATCTCTGCGTCAAAGCCCTTTACGCTGTCACCTGAAATCAACTCTTCTCTATAAATATAATTTGCTTTAACTGTTCCATGTGAAAAAAAACATAATAAAACTACAGTAGAACAATGTGTCATCAAATGACAGTTTTTATAACAGTACCCTAAAAATAGTCCCTGGCTGAACCGCCATGTGGGTCTAACTCTGGGCTCAGAATCGGTAGTCCAGGTCTAATGGAAAGCGGTTTTTAAGTCACTTCAATCTGTTTTATAAGATGGGAATTATTTTTAAGGCTTTCTTTGAAAGTTATATAGTGGGTGTGAGTGCCAGAAAGGCCAGGGATCTGGTACAGACTTCCCGCTGGTTTCTTTCAATAGCAGTGGAGTTCCTGGCATTTCAACCTTGCAATATTATGGAGAATATGACATAAAACATTGCATGCATAACTATTTTAAAAACACTAAAATGAGAGGCTGATACTGTTGAAATATGAAGTAAAAGATTTATTGGGTTGACAGAAAGGACAAGAGGAGAAATCGTTTTAGCTGATAGAAGGCTATACCTTAAAAAAAAGCTTACTTTCTTTTAAGAAGCGTATTATTATTAAGTTGCCTGTGGTTATGTGAGTGAAAAATATGTACTGATCTGCATTCTGATGAATGTAAAAATAAAAATGAATATGTTAAAAACATTAGCCTATGAAAAGGACTGAATAGGAATAATATTTATTGACACAAAATAAATGTTAATGGGTACTTGACAGAACTTGATGTGCATTCCTGACAAGAATAGAGAATTTCTGTTCTCTCAGTAAAATCAATAGGCTCTTTTACTTTGATGCAAAAGGAAATAATTGTGAAATAAAGGGGAAAATTATGTTTTTAAAGGACCAATGCTGAAATCAATTTTTTTTTTTTTTGGTGGGGGTTAGAAACTAATAGTATTTACAGATAAATTTATATAATTTAAAAAGCAATTAAAAGAACCAGTATTTACTGAGTTTGTTGGATATAAAATTAATACTCATAAAATTATGGTCAATTAAATAGTGAGTGGATAAATTTAATTCATAAAGTCTTCCTTGAGAAAATAAGGAGAAATAAAACTTTACTAAGATACGTATATGGCATATAGGAAAAAAATAAAATCTTCCTGAAGATTATGAAGAAAACTTGAATATATGGATAGTACGTTTTAAGATGTCACTAAAAATTATTATCCAAACTTCCAAGTATTGCAGATTTAATCTCTACCCAAGTGATTTCAGTTAAGTGTCAATAAAAATTATTAGTTTGTTAAAAAGATTAAACTAACAAAAAATTTTCAAGAAATACATGCAAAACTTAGAACAGCAAATATTTAATTCTGTATTATAAGTAATTTAAAATACATTATAATATTCTATAATAATGAATTATATTAATAATGGGGAATTGAGCTAGGGGCATAAAAAGTATAGGAAACTATATTGTCTTTGTAGATATAAAAACCATTCCCTAAGAGTTTATGTGAAAATGTATTATAATTCGTCAGTAATCTAAATGAATAAGTACTGAAATAAAAATACTGTTGTGGGGAAAAAAAAAGATAAGAAACAAGTTTCAGAATACCGAAGAAATGATTACATAGTAAGTGGACCATCTAAACAAGTAGGGGAACAGCAAAGTATTTGGTAATTTTGTTAAGCAATTATTTGGAATTAAGTGGAGAAATATTCTCACTCTTGACATATCAAAATTAACTTTAAAATAATTTTAAAATCCTAGTATAGGAATGAATCCATATCAACAGCATGATCAAAGTAGGTGATATTTTATTAGGTTTTAGGATGTAGAAGAATTTTCTAAGCAGAAAGTCATGGATGAAGTTTGTAAAGAAGACGCAATCATTATCAGAAGCAATTTGTCGTTTTATATCCAAGCTTTAAAAATGTTTCTTCCAATATATCTGGTAATTTTAATATTGCAATTGATCCTTAGGTAAAAATATCCAGCATATAGTTATTTTATATTTAAATAACTAAACATTTTAAAATAGTGACATAGATGAGTAAGTCATGAAACAGACTATTATGCAACCATAAAGAAAGAAAAAAAAAGAAAAAGGTTTTTAGGATACCTATTAAAGTAAAATGGTTGTTTTATTTTATATATATATATATCTATAAATGTATAGACATATTGCATATGTGTGAATATAGAACATTTTTGAATCAAACTTTATAGTGGGTTTATGAATGGTTTATGAAAAATGTTCACTTATTCTTTTTGCTCAAATTTCCTAAAATATTTGTAATTTTCAAAAGAAGAGAACACAAAATGAGATATTTACTTGAAGGAGATAATATAAAACTTCAGTCTAAGTCCACTCTCCCTTTACTTCTTTTTATTATTCCCATGGCCATTGTGTTGTAGCTGGGCAACTGACATCTCCTGCCACTCCCCCCCACCACACACACACACGCACACTGGCACCAGGCAGTCATGCTTTTTTGTCCAGTGCTCTCTACCTCACACTTACTACTGCACATGCTTTGTGAAAGGTGCTATATAAGAATTTGAAGAGTAAATAAATAAAGGCAAAATTACATTGTGTGTGTCAATTAAATGGAATCATGCTAGGATGTTTTTAAAAGGTAGAACACACTTTGATAAGAAATCAAAGCGTGGAGTAAGTCCAAAGAGCAGAGAAGTATTTAGTGTTTTGTGTAAATTCAAATCTCAAGCTCACTTAAATATACTATCTGCAGTGGAGTATCTGTTATTGATCTATGAGAATCAATAAAAAAAACGTGAGAAATGGCAGGAAACATGCTGGACAAGAGGCTATAAGTTATCTTAGGAGAAAATGGTAAGTTTAGCCCTAGTTTTTATTAAAATTTTACAAATATAATGTTGAAATACATTGTGGGACAGCAGGAAAAACATGAAGCAATTGTGAGAATCAGACAAGAATTTTCTAATAAATACATTTATTTTTCATAATGTTATTAGACCACTACTTCCAAAGAATACTCCCATCATGGTGGAGCATGTATGACCATTGATACCTTCTTTGTTATCCCCTCACACACCATTTTGGGTTCATGGAAATCATCAGCTAATTGTGTTTGAAATCCTTCTAGATGAGTATACAGGTACTGTTTTGTTTTGTTTTTCTTTTCCTTTCTCTTCTTTACTTTTTAATTTTTTTTGAGTTGGCATATAAAATATTCACCATCTTTGATGTTTATTTCATTTTTTCCCCCAAACTCCTTTAATGTCGTACACCTTATATTCCCCTGTACTGGGTTGAGAATGTTAAACTACACAGAAGTCCCACCTTCAATAGCTTCAAGATCTATTCAGGAGCCAAGGAAACAATGAGCTAAATGCCATTGAAAGAATATGTTATTATGATAGACAAAGTGAAAAGGGAGAGAGAACATTTATTTTTTTTCCTTTCTTTGTTCCTTCCCTTCTTCCTTATCATTTCTTTTTCCCCTTTGATTCTATTTGTAGTTTCTACTGCTATTTAATTAATTATAGTGTCACTAAGCTATCCTGGGTTTTAGGAGAAAGGAGACCCTCTAGGCTGAGAGCCAGAAGGGAAACAAAAAAGAAAGAAGTGATGTGTCCACTCTGTCTTTAAGGAAAAAGTGAATCAAGAAAGATCTCAAATGGCTTCTGCCTGGGGCATTCTAGGGCTTTACTTCTTTGAGGAAAGGTTTGTTAGGTGCTGTTACACTCTGTGTATATCATGATACTCAAAGTTTAAAATGTTTCTGTTCTACAATCAGAACAAACCTTTCCGTTAGGTATTATGCTATAGTTTTCAGCAGGAGTAATCCAGGATTCAAATAAGTTATATTTGAAGTTGTATTGAAATAAATGGTATTACTTTTTGTGCGTATTGCTGGTACTAAATGTCTGAACCCCAAATCTAGGATTTCCCCCATCAAATCACAGCTGCTGTGAAGAGCTATGCTACTACAGTTAGGGAGGGACTTCTCACCATGTCTTGGTGAAGAGATGGTGAACTGTGAGCTAGACGATGTTACTGTTAGCTAACATGGGATGTAGTGGGTTTAACAGGAACTAAGAAACACAGAGCCACGTAAAAAATGAATAACGTGCAACTGAAGCGTGTTATTTTCTATCCTCTTCAAAAAATGACAGTCAAAAAATGTCCTAGTCAAAAAATACAGGTTTTTTATTTTTGTATTTCCATTAAAATGGAATTTTTCTCTGTTCAGCTACACACATGTAATTTTAAAACATTTCCTGACCTTACTGAATTTTCCACAATTTATACATGTGCTATTGCTAGGAAAAACAACAAATAAGTGAAAACCTAACTCGGTCCTAAGACATTTTAGTAAAATACCATATCTGGCTAAGAGGAGATGAAACTCACTGCGTTGCTCAGTGTGTCAGTGGTACTGAGTTTAGGTCTGGGCCTCACAGCTGGAAAGACATTAACAGCGTTGTCCAGCAGAGAACCAGAAGGATGTTGTGTGACCTGGAAACTGTCTCTGAGAAAAGGTGGGAAGACTGAGACTGTAACAGGAAAGGACAGTATACTGGGAAAAGAGTGCACAGAGAGAAGAATCAAATCTTAAATATTGACAATGACTAAAATATACCAGCCAATGATCTTTTAGAACCTTATAATGGCCCTAGAGGTAAATACCAAGCCCAGAGGGATCAAGTAACTTGTCTGAGTGGCACAAAAGGAAAGTTAAATGACTTTCCTCATCTTACAAAAAGGTTTTGCAGATTGTGTGTGTTTGGACTCACTCCATTTTTATGTGGTTTGAAGTGGTGGGTTTGGAGCTGACAGGCAAGAAAGATTTCTTGAGATGTCTTCGATGCAAAAATGTGGTTTTATTAAAGCACAGGGACAGGACCCGTGGGCAGAAAGAGCTGCACTAGGGTCATGAGGGGTGGCCCATTATACACACTCAAGTTGGGAGGGATTAGTAATAGCACTAAGCCTCCAAGGTGTTTTGGGAACAAGGTTTCCAGGACCTTGAGGAGACAGCTATCATTGGGAAAAGGCCATGAACTACTGTTTGGTAAACCCTCAGTCATGAGACCCTCCAGATATGTATCAGTGGGCCATATGCTTGGAGGATGATTCCTAACATGTATCTTGGAGGGGTGGGTAGAGATAAAGGAAGCTTCCAAAGGGATTTTTATATGTTTAAAGTAGACACAGAATCCTGACGGGGGAGCTAAGATTGCTTTTTGCCCTTAGCAAAGAGTTGACATTGAGGCAGCTGAGCTCCCAGCGTAAGGTCACTCAGCCCGTTTCAAGGACTTATCAATGGGCTGTAAGTAGTAAGGAAATTTAATTTTTTCTTTTGCCTTTGTTTCCCACATTACATTTCTCTTTCCACCATACTGTTTGGTTGTTATGATACATTTTTCTTCTCTCCATGAGTTTATATCTCAGTGGGTTGTCTCTCAGTCAGGTGGGGCACCAAGTGCAGGTGGTGATCAGGTGGAGGCTGGTGGCACAGGCAGTGAAAGAATTCACCTGAGACCAAACGAGGGAGACGGAAGTTTATTGAACACAGACAAGGGAGCAGTGGTCAGGACAGCAGAGGAGAGACTGTCTGTCACAAGGTAGGGGGTGGGAGCTGTTTTTAAAGGTGGAAATGAGGAGGTATGGCAACGTATGGAATTCTCCTTTTTTTTGGTAACCTTGCCTAGTTGCTAGCCTATGGATATTTTGAGGTGGATTGCTTGATGGGCCCGTCTGTATCCTGTTGCTCAAGCCTGTTTGCCTAAAAGCGGCCTCTCTCTCTCTATATATATATATAGTCATATGATATAGTCATATATAGTCCTATGATATATAGATGAGGTGAAGTAATTTCCTCTAAGTATATACATATATCATACACATTGTAGTATAAAATAGATTATATTATACACATGATCTGCACTATAGTTTCTCTTTGTCTGGAGAACTCCGATACAGATATAGATGAGATCTATCTATATCTAGAGAGAGAGAGAGAGAGAGAGAGAGAGAGGGAGAAATTAAAAGGCACTGACTCATGTGGTTATGGAGGCTGAGAAGTCCCATGATCTGCCATCTGTTGACGGGAGACCCATGAAAGCTCGTGACGTACTTTCCATCTGAAGGCCCGAGGACCAGAGGTGCCAATGGTGTATGTGATGTTCTGGGGTCAAGAGAAGACTAATGTTCCAGCTCAAACCACGAGAGAGAGGAATTTTCTCTTCCTCTGTCCTTTTGTTTTCTTCAGGCCTTCAGTGGATTGGATGGTGCTCAGGAATTGGAGAGGCAATCTGCTTCACTGCTTTACGTAGGTTATTGATTAAAATGCTCATCTCTTCTGGAAGCAATCTTACAGGTATACTCAAAAATAATATCTCACCAGATATCGAAGTATCCCACGGCCAAGTCAAGATGACGTATAAATTAAGCATCATATTATAGAATTTAATGAAATACGTTTTATTTATACTCATTTGTACCCATGACTTTGCTCATAGCGTATGTGATATTGAAGAATCAAATCCATGTTGTATTTCTACTTTGATGCTAATCCCCAAACCCCATCGCTTCCAACTTAGCTCCTGATGTATGGACAGTTTTTTTTTTTTTAATTGAATATTATTTGAATAGAACTGAATATCTGCAAACTAAGCAGGATTTTTGGCATGCACCTGTCCGGTTTGAATCTCATGTATTATTCTAATTAATTCAATCTTGTTTTGAGTACAGAGTTCTTGCAGTTTATACAGTAATCCCTCTGGAGCTAAAAATATGGATAGAATTCTAAGTTAAGTATTTCCACTTAATGTGGGAAAGTATCTTCTAATTTTAATCCCTTTTATTTTGTTGTCTGTAACTACTTCATTGTAATGTTAGAAAAGGATCTCAAAGATACACTCTGAATATTGTGTACCGATTCCACATATGCCGTCCTTGTAAGGGTACTAAGAACAAGTATTTTCTTGGTGCATTAGTTATAACGTGGCACCCATCTATCCACAGTATGCTGAGGACCACAGGTACTATGACGGCCATGCGGATACTGCTTGACTATTTTCCATCACACAGTTCTTTATCCAGATATTCTTGTTCTACCTTAGTGCCCATTCCAGAATCTCTGTGATTTCAAATGTTTGAAACCAGGACATTTTGCAAGTTCTCTCAGGATATTGCTGAATATTCTGAAGGGAAGACACATATTGTGATGTATGCTGGAATACTAGAGATCGTCCATGGTGTTAGTGTAATTATGAACAGAGTTGTTGTTTTTACTTGTATCTGGACCACCCTTCCTTTCTTTTTTTAAACATTTATTTTAGTTTAGGCTGTGAATATTTTTCACAGCTCTAGTTACAAAGCAGACTTTATTCTTGCACTTTGAAATCAATCATTTAACACCTGCTCCAAAAGTAAATAAATGTTAATTGGCAGTTTTGTTATCATTCAGAACACCCTCTTCCTAATTAATTCAGGGTGAGATTCTCAGTTATCCTCCAATTCTAACCCAAGTGCCAAGAGCCTTAAAAATATGAGATTTTGGTAATTAATAGCATGGAGCATTATGCCTCCATTGATAGTGTTTGTGTTTATGTATTATGGTTTTATGTAAAGTTATACAACATCCCATCATTTTTGGACTCTTTTTTTCACCCAGTGCAAGAAGAAAATATTTCTTCCATTTGCTTTTCTTGAGAAATTCCCTTTCAGTGGGATAATTACACACTCTTCTGATTTTCAGTGATGAGAAAAACACGCAGGTTGGCAGATGGTATTATTGGTTATTGAGAAGAGAATATAATAGAAATGCTCCATTACTTCAGGATCCACTATTAGTTGGCCAGTGGATCCAAAAATCTGCACAAGATGAATTCAAAGTGGGAGGAAAAAAGAGAAAAATAATTTACTATTATTTTTATTTGAACACTGTGAGGATTTGGGTATGCATGTAATTCTATAATCAGTTTACATTCTTTTATATCATTATACCCATAGAATTTATTAGGATATTTTATTTATCTAAAGCTTTATATCTTGATAGCATTTCCACATACCCTACCTTACTTAATTCTCATGAAATTCCTTACAGCTTTGGCACTCCCATGCAACAAAATGGGCAAGTGTATGTAGGAGAGAACAATTCATTCAAGGTCACATAGCTGGAAACTTGCAAAGGCTACCTGTACCTTCCTTTGAATCACTTGTACTTCTGATTAAACAGCTGAGTATCAGGGGTTCCCAGGACTGCCTCCTCAAGTTTGATAATTTGCTAGAATATCCCACAGAACTCAGGAAAGTGCTTTACTTACTGTTACCAGTTTATTAAAAAGAATACAACTCAGCAGCAAGGCAGTGGAAAAGGCACCTTGGGCGGGCTGTGATGGGGTCCTTCCACACGCTCACCAGAGCCTCTGGGTGGTTGCCCGCCCAAAGCTCTATGCAGCCAGTTGCTTAGGGGGGGTTATGAAGATTTCATTACATAAGCATGTTGATTAAATCGTTGGCCATTGGTGATTAATTCAATCTCTAGCCTTTGCCTTCTCTCCTGAGGTTAGGAGGGTAGGACTGAAAGTTATAAACTTCTAACCTCTCTGCTGACCAGTCCTCATCCTGAATCGATTATGGCTCCACCGATAGTTGCCTCATTAAAACAAATCACCCTTATCACTCAGGAAATTTCAAGGGTTTTAGGAATTCTGTGCCAGCGACCAGGGCAAAGACCAAGTATCTTTTTCCTTTTACCACAGTAGGGGACACTGGTCATTCAGGAGTCTTCAATACACAAATGAATGATGCTAATAAATGTTAGGGTACTGTATCTGTAGCTACATGAAAGAAGCATGGCTCCATTAAAGGATCATTTTGTTGTTGTTGTTATAAGTCTGTATTTTTAAGTATGAATTACCTCATCAGATATTTCTTAAATGGTAGCTGAGAGAGTCATAGGGAGACTATTTATTTATTTATTTATTTATTATTTATATGTTTATTTATTTATTTTAGCAGGAGGCAGATAAGAAAAAGCACATTTTAAGAACAAAATTCTTTCCACAGCATCAGGTGACATACTGAGGAGACAATGCAGGGGACAGAAATAGGTAAAGATGCCCTCTGGATATTTATTAAGAGGTGAAATGCAAGTAGTATATGTTAAACATAGTATTAGACATTTTATACATATTACTGAATTCAATCCTGAAAATTACTCAGGCGCTTTTATCCATCACCACGATCCTGCTAATAAAGACACTGAGGCTTAGAAGAAGCAAGTATCTTGTTCTTAATTAACTTGACTCTTCAATAAGTGATGTTGGGGTAACTGGGATATTTATATGCAATATATAAAATTGGGCCCTTCCTCAAAACTCTCAAAAAATTAACTCAAAGTGAATCATAGACCAAAATGTTTAAGAGCTGAACAACTTTAAACTCTTGGAAGAAAACATAGGAGTAAATCTTCATAAACATGAGTTAGGCAAAGACTTCATAGCCATGATACGAAAAGAAAAAAAAAAAAAACAGCAAAAGAAAAAAAATAAATTGTATTTCATAAGAATTAAAAATATTTGTGCATCAAAGGACACTAACAAGAAAGTGAAAAGACAACTCCCAGTATAAGAAAAATATTTTCAAATTGAATATATGAGAAGTCTATGCAGAAGACAAAAGGAATTCTCATAATTCAATAATAAAAAGAAAACCCTCTTTAAAAATAAAATGACTAAAGATATTAAAATACCCATTAAGCACACAAAAGTGTTCAATACCGTTAGGTGTTAAGGATATTCAAATCAAAATCATAATGAGAAAACTCTTCTCACCCACTGGGATGACCACCAGCGAAAAGGAAGACAATAACAAGTGTTGTAAAGATTTGGAAAAATTGTAATTCTCACGCATTGCTGATGGGAATGCAAATTAGTACGCTGCTTTGGAAGCAGTTACATAGTTCCTCAAAACCTAAGAAACGGTGTTCCCTTATGATCCAGCAATTCTACTCATATACATATATCTAAGAGAAATAAAAATATGTGCACAAAAAGTAGTTCATAATTGTTCATAACAGCATTATTGCTAATAGTCAAAAAGCAGAAACACTCCAAATTCACACAGACTGTTGAATGGGTCAACAAAATGTGTTCTATCCACACAGTGGAATATTATTTGACATTAAAAAAAAAGAACTGAGGCATGCTAGATAAAGGATGAAACTTGAACATATACTAACGGAAATAAACCAGTCAAGCACTAAAGACCACTAATTATTATATGACTTGATTTCAACAAAATATCTAGAAGAGGCAAATTTATAGAAACAAAATAAATTAATAGTTTCTCAGTAACTAGGGATTGAGCATAAAATAGGAACGACTACTAAAGAGGATGGTGTTTCATTGGGGTGGTAAGAGTGTTCTACAATAGTGGTGATGGCTTCACAACTCTAGGAATATATGAAAGCCATTGAATTTTACATTTTGTTCAAAGCCATAGAATTTTACGTTTTATTTTTTTTTTATTTATTTATTTTTTTTTAAGATTTTATTTATTTATTTGACAGAGATAGAGACAGCCAGCGAGAGAGGGAACACAAGCAGGGGGAGTGGGAGAGGAAGAAGCAGGCTCATAGCGGAGGAGCCTGATGTGGGGCTCGATCCCGTAACACCGGGATCACGCCCTGAGCCGAAGGCAGGCGCTTAACCACTGTGCCACCCAGGCGCCCCGAATTTTACGTTTTAAATGGGTGAATTGTATGTTTTATAAACTATACTTAATAAAGTTTAATAAAGCCATTATAAAAATTAGAGGATATGAAGCCAAGTTTTCACTTCAAATAACCAGATAAAATATGTGTATAGAGGGACCACCAAATACCTATATTTATTATCAAAGGTAGAAACGTTCCCCTCGGCAAAATGAATTTTGCATTTGACTTTTTGAGCCTATCGGAGGAAAAAAACACCTCATGTGTTATGTCTATTCACTGAGAAACACTGGCATTGATTTGATTGAAGGTCAAGATGTAGTTTGGTATTGATTGTGATTGAAGGTTAAAAGCCGTTGACTCGAGGTATGTGTGTATTTAGGCACACGCACGTGTGTGTGTGTGTGTGTGTGTGTGTGTGTGTGTGTGAGCTGCATAGTTTATGTAGCAGTCTAAACTGAATGAAAGCTCAGACGTAATTCTTAAAAGCCTAAAATCAGTTACTGTAGCCCTTTTACACACAGCCCTCTAGTTAGGGAACGGGGGGAAGTTTTCCTATTACAAATGCATTGACATCTTTTTGAGATATTTAGTAAGTCCAGATTCTTCCAGATTTCTGTTTGTTTGTTTTTGATTCTTCCAGATTTTTTGAAACCAAAGAATAAGTTGCAGCCCATATTTTGCATGTTACCTGGCGTTATATTGTTTAGCTAAGTACAAGTAAGAGCAGTTTTCACTTTGACTTCCTGATCACCTTGATGACCATGCTGATATTAGTGAGTATACATCTAGACCTTCAGCTTTTAACTCACAAATATTTCTTCTTTCCCTTACTATGTTACTTAGGCACAGTGCTTATTCATCAGTTTTGCTGGTCAGAAACCAGGGACCTCAGACACACAATGTACATCAGAATGTTTGTCACTATTTCCTGCTTTCTGTTTGGAAATCGTTGGAACAGTGAGAAGTGGGACTGTTAGTGACTTACACGTTGGAAGATGTACATTGACATCCACAGCATTGTCGTTAAGTGAAGTCCTATCACTACCTTTTACTTACATCGACCTCATGTTAACAGAGAAGGATCCAGTTGAGTGACTAGTACTGATTCTGTGCCTTACTCATGGAGGCCTTACGGCAAAGGGATCTCAAGGTTACTTCCTGCGGCTAGATGCTCTTCGTTGTTTCGGGTGAAGACAGGATCCCTAGAGCTTGGGTGACATGCCGAGTGTTAGAACTTTGTCTCATTGTAGGGTATGATCCTAAATGAAACCTTTCCCCTACTTTAAATCTGTCTTGCCCAAGTTTCATTCCAAGTTGTTTGTCAAATTTCTTCTTGAGAAGGGAAGGTGATAGAAACGAAAGAAGGGAGGGGAAGATGTTGATTTATTTTAGGCACTTAGCTCAATTTGCTTTTACTTGTTTGGGAAATTGCTTTTTCAATGCAGAAAAATGTGTTGCAGTGAAGTAATTCCATGAGTTTGATGACACTGCAGTGTGTTTCTTCCCTGTATCTGTTATAAGTGTAAATGAAATGCACGGACAGCAGGATTACCATTATTTACTTCCCTTTATTGCCTCTCTCTTTCTTACCTTGTAGATTACATGTGTGTTAACTGAAGTTACTGTTCACACTTATTTAACAGTATTGACTGAAATAACCCTGAATCTCCTCCAGTGAGGACTGATTTAGCTACAAATCACTGTTCCAGCTCGAAAATCATTAATCAGCCTTAGGCAAGATCCATTATGTGGGATTTCAGCGTAGAAGAAATATTAACAGCTCCCTGGAAGAAACGTTACCTTCACATTGGCTGCGACTCCCTGCTGCAGCAGCAAATTACCCTCAAGTAATAATTATAATACATTAGTAGAGGTTTAATTTCCAATAAGTGCTGTCTGTTTAAGAAATGGCAATCTCACCATGGCTCAGAGAACAATAGATCATGTTATCAGCAAGAATAAACCTACATGGAATTAAATGAAAGATAATAAAAAATTCATTACAGTTTGAAAACTGTAGAAAAAGAGAAGCCGATGTGAGTTTCTCAGTTGCATTTTTATAGAAAAACTTCATGTTTATAGATCATCTCACTGGATGATACTAGGTATGGCTGTGAATTTTTCTTCTTTAGTTGATAGCAGAATTGTTAACTTACTAGTTAACATCTAGTATGACACGTTAGCAATAGCTTTTTTTCTTTTTTTTTTTCTTTTTTTTTTTTTAAGATTTTATTTATTTATTTGACAGAGACAGCCAGCGAGAGAGGGAACACAAGCAGGGGGAGTGGGTGAGGAAGAAGAAGACTCCTAGCAGAGGAGCCTGATGTGGGGCTCGATCCCAGAACGCCAGGATCACGCCCTGAGCCAAAGGCAGACGCTTAACGACTGTGCCACCCAGGTGCCCCAGCAATAGCTTTTTTCTGAGGGACAGAGCTATTGAAAAGACTCATAGAACTCTAGGGAAAATTCACCCTTGAACTAACTATGCACAGTGACCCACTTTTTGGATCTAAATTAATATTTCAGTAAAATTTTTCAGAAGTATAGAAAAACTAGAATTTTGTAGGAGAAATTCTTATTGAGAGGATTTATTTGAAACAGACAGTAGAATATTTCTATGAAGTTAGGCCTGTAAATGGTTTAGAAATATAACTGGTTCCTATGAGGTTTTATAATCATCTGTGTTCCAGGAAGGCTGCAAATCTCTATTTGAAATTTTGAATAGGGATGCCTGGGTGGCTCAGTTGGTTAACTGTCTGCCTTTGGCTCAGACCATGGTCCTAGGGTCCTGGGATCAAGTCCTTCATCGGGCTCCTTGGTCAACAGAGAGCCTGCTTCTCCCCCTGCTTGTACTCTCTCTCTCTCTCTCTGGCAAATAAATAAAATCTTAAAATAAGATAAAATAAAATTTTGAATAGAACCTCTGTTGGGTACAAGGTACCAAATTAGGGATTTTTCTAGTGTATGTTGCATTCCACCTTTTAGTGCGAACTGTAAAACATGCATACATAAATTAATGACTTGCTTAACTTTAAGTGCAATGAAATTTATTTACGATGCTATTTAAGTTTTACCTTCCAAAATTCTTTTTGGAATGCACCCTTCACTGACCCTCCAAATTTATTTCTTCCAAAATTATTAACTATCTAGGCAATGCCTATGAATATTGATGTAGTGACAGGGATCATCTGAAGTTTTGATGTTCAGAAGCATCTTGGGCTGAAGGGTCTGTATTGTAAAGGCACTTTTATTTTAAGAGCTGGACTCCGTTCTCATATTGAACAAGTTCTAGCACACTGCATAAACCAGACTATGTATGTGCCAGTGCATGAAAATTGTTCTTCAGGTTCAGTGAACTATTGATTTAAGGAAGTCAAGGTGATTCCATTACTGGGTAAAGAGATTCATATTTTCTTAACACAGTAGAATTTGTAGTTTGATTTATGTGTCCATGAATGTATATGTTTGGAGATTTTTTTCTTCTCTTTTACTGTTTGATGGATTTCATGTCATGCCATCAGATATAGAAACCAAAGTAAAAGAAACCTGTCCTACATAAGCTTTGCCCTCATTCTAGTGTAAATAATGCACTAAGATGGATTTGTACAAAATTTATCAAAAATGAGGGGAAAAAAAATCCTCCTCCTAATTCTATCTACAAATCGGATTAGAAACCTAGCATAAGAATTATCATGTATCTCAAAATATGAAACAATTGCAATGTTTCAAAACTTACATTTAGCAACATTTTTGGAAAACATACTGTGTGCCTTTAGTTATAGGTATCTTTGGAATGAGGAGTGTACAGAATTATGTAGATAATTTAAAAAGCTGAAGTCAGTCTTTAGCTCTAAAACACCCACAAATTGCCCCCTTCATAGTTAAGTATGCATCATCTCTCAAAAATGACTCCCTGAATTCATTAAACTAAGGTGATATGACAGATCACGATTTTGCAGCCCCTATTTCACCCAGCATGTGATGATCCCCACTAATTACCTGAGAAAATATGAGTCAGGCATGCAACTTATCAAAATGCTTTTACACCATGAAATTTTTTCCTTGGGTTAGAAGGAGATGAAATTAAATTTCACAATTGAAATTAATCACAATTAAAAATGAACTTTCCTGCTTCATGCTCATTGTTAAACTATGACATTCAGTATGAAATATCTAGACATTTATATATATATATATATATATATATAGTTTTTATGTAAGTAGATCCCTAAAGGTTTAATCACTTTGCTAAATAATAATTGCTGTTGTAACACAGAATAGTACAAAAATGTATAATTTCCTAGCACTCCTGCATTACAGTATAATTTTAGAGGTTGTCTATTTAGAAATAATTCAAGTGGTTTAATCATGCAGTAATTAATTACAATTAGTGGATTTCTCAGGCACCTTCTACTTAAGTGCACAGCCCATAAACATATATTTCCACATGAGTAACAATATCAACCTCAAAAGTTTTAAATTTACATTTTTAAAATGTAATGGATGTAAAGGAGTCATACTTCTCATAGAGGAGTGTTAAAATACTATGGATCAGAGAAGGTATGCATTCGGTGTATATTAAATGTATCATGATGTGATCTCAATCTGAAACTTAAGAGTACAGAGGGTGAGGGTCAGTGAAGGGTGCATTCCAGAGAAAGAGATGAGATGCAGATGAAGAGTGAGAGGTACATCCTATCTAACTCCAAAAGATTCTTCAAAGTGTGTTTTGGAGCAATAACTGAATTAGTCAATGTCCTAACCCACATATCCTAAAAAGTCGTTACCAAGGAGTCCACGGTTGTCACATGGTTCAGTTAAGGTTGTTGAAAGAGTGGTACATATAGAGTTAAACAACTGGATTTCATTCTAGACCCTACCATTTCCCATCTTTGTATCTTCAGGTTAGCTATCAAAGTGCTTGTTTTTTGTTATTGTTTTTGTTTTCATTTTTTACATAGAATAATAATACTTAAACTCATAGCTGGTATTTTTCTAAATCACAGGAGACAACATAGTGAATTATAATATGAATAATATAAAAAAGAATGATGAACAATAATTACAATAATAATAGCAATAAGGTTTCTTTAGCACTCATTGAGTTGGCCTGCTAAGCACTGTTGATGTATTTCGCTCTTTACATTACCAAAACTATCTGAGATAATAACTGTTACCATCTTCAGGTTAGAAGGAAAGAGAGAAAGATTAAATTATGTCCCCAGATCATAGGGTTAGTAAGGTAGGCATATTCAGGTCTGTCCAAGTCCAGAATCTAAGCTGGTTACTAAACAGTCTGTGTTGCTCTCCCCACTCCCTGTTGGTTGGGTATTGTTTACATACTTCTAAAGATAGACCTTTAAAGAACAATGTTATTCCCTGTTTACTGTCTACTCCTAAAAGGGCTTGCCTTCTGGTTCACTGTTCAGTAAACATCAGCTGGAGTAAATGAGATGGTGAATGCTTGCAACCTAGGCAGACGTGTGGTCTGGTGTTGTATTGAACCTCTACATGGAAAATTCACACACACACACACACACACACACACACACCAAATCTTTGTTGTTTCACATGTAAGCAGTTTATTTAACAGAAATAGTTCTTATTTTAATTTTTATATGTTAAGTGGATGGTTCTTCCTAATTTTACCTATATTAACATCTTTTTGCAATGTCTTCCAGATAGTAGCATCTAGAAAATGTATTACCATCTGGAATAATTAGGTACTAGAGGGACAAATGATGATACTTCATATGCCTCCATGATTTTAAATGATTATAATTATCAATTAAACTGAAATTTGAATTAAATGATATATTCTATGGATGATTTTTTTATTCAAATAATTTACCAAAGAGATCTGCCCTATGCCCAAAGTAATACCATCAGTATGATCAGAAAAAAGCCAATATTAGGAGCCAGTATATTAGGAGAATTTAGTGTGATGGATAAACCACATACAGAATGACCCCTGGTCGTCTTTTTTACTAGAGATTCTTGGAAAGGACAAATCCAAGGTTTTATAGTGTTAAAACTCTATATGGTGAGAGAATATAACATTAAATTTCTTAAAATGCATTTTCTTTTAGAGGAAGAAAAGAAGCAGAAGATTTTTTTGTTGTATGCAAAATTCCTAATTCTTTTTTTCATAAATGCAAGATTTCATTCTGGTAGGAAAATGTACGTGCATAATAATTCCAATTCACCAATTTTCCAATTTTATTTACCAATAAATCTATTCTGGTTTCCTAAAATTATACCTAGTAGTTTTTGGTTAAAAGAATGATGACATCATTGCATTCATTTAGGAAATGAATTATTGTCATATGCTTTTAGTATGCCTTGAGGCATGTATTTTAAGACACTGTAGTTATGGATTTTCATTGTAACACATAGCTCGCTATTACTGTGAATATGCCTTGTCTGATTGCCCTATGGATAACCTCAAATATACTTCCATAAACTTGGAAGTTTAACAGAGATATATTGATTTCTTAATTTAATGGAAAATGTCTGTGTAATATAAAATAATGGATTCATTTAATGTAGTTACATCTAAGAATACAGATCTCTAAAACTCATGCCTTACATGTCCTTAAAGTGATTAATAATCAGAAGAGAGGTAGCAAGAACCTGCCCATGGTAAGACTAAAAGAATTAGCTCTTAACATTTGGAATTCCTAACTACTGAAACTATGCATTTTTATTGACCTTGCCTTCTTCATTTGAAAATTTCTAATTCTAAACAAGTTCAAATGCTAGAAAAAATATGTTTGGTTTTTACTTGTGAATTACCTCCTTGTGTTACTAAACAGTAGAAGCAAATGTTTTTAAGGTGACTGCAAAGTATGTTTTCTGGTTTAATTTTAGAGCTTTCTTTCAACACTACATAGAATGGCATGTTTTGAGTGACTTCAGAGGATAGAACTAATGTTCACATCATACATCATCAATTTCATTCTTTATGAATCATTGCTTCATGTGATCTATAAAAGTGGGGAGTGCAGATCATTAATTTGCTTTAATCTTTAAAAAGCAAAAAAAAATACTTTTAATCTTAGACAATTTTATCATTTTATTAGTTATATAATGTCATTAAGGTTATTATTTCTGTAGATTTGACAGTAGCGCTAACAGATTTGTTAAACTATTTGGCAGCATTTCATTGCTAAAAGCAATCCCAAGAAAATGCCTGTGCATAGAAGTTGCTTGTATGCACGTTAAAGAGTTTAGCAACTAAGAAACTTATTTAATATTGTTTTCTTTTATAATAAATGTTGTTTTGTTAACACCAAGGGTATCCATTAAGATTGGTTCAGGATTAAAGACCAATACCCAATGATTGTGGCTTACTGAAGAAACAGCCGTGCAGAGGTGTTCACAGGAATGAAGGGGGGATTTTACAGGCAGCCATTGGGAGGGATTGGTTCAGGCACAACATCAGCAGGTGCTCTTGGGGACCTCTTCATATTACTCTCTCTCTTCTTGTCTGTGGCTCCATTGAAGCTTCCACAGTCTCTGATTAGCCTAGCTTGAGACAGGGGTCTAAACAGTTGGCTCAGGAGTCTGTGGTTAGGGGACATAGTCAGGACCATCAATAAAACCAATCTATAAATCAATATAAATCTGTCACTCAGTCTAATTTAAATTTGCATCTGCCATCAGCCGCTCAACTCAGATGCCATTTAGGCATTTTATTTGGTCAGTGGTTCTATTTTTTTTTTTTAAAGATTTTATTTATTTATTCGACAGAGATAGAGACAGCCAGCGAGAGAGGGAACACAAGCAGGGGGAGTGGGAGAGGAAGAAGCAGGCTCATAGCAGAGGAGCCTGATGTGGGGCTCGATCCCATAACGCCGGGATCACGCCCTGAGCCGAAGGCAGACGCCCAACCGCTGTGCCACCCAGGCGCCCCAGTGGTTCTATTTTTAATCAGGATGCTGAGGTACCTCAAAATTATTAAGGTAGAAGAAATTTTTGATTATTTAATTTCTAATCTTTATCAAGATATCGGATAGGTTATATAGATTCATCTGTTATGGATGAGTCTATTCTCTCAATGAGAGAACTATTATTATTATTATTATTATTATTATTTATAGTTTAAAAGAAGTAAAATATACACCTAACTAATAATACAATATGAGAGTTTTTTTTGACTCCCCAGAAAATATTAAATCCGACAGTTACCCTTGTGATATGCATTTAGCTATTATGGAACTTACAACGCTGTGAATGTTTATGGGGCTTGCTTACCCCTTAGAGTCTAGCCCAGCATCTCAACTTGAAGACAGTTTGTATTACTGCTTTATATTTTTAGTACTTGGCAGAGGGCTTGATGATATGGTAGCCGCCCATCCCCTGTTAAAAGGTTTGTGTTCAAAATGGTTCTTTATCTGGCTGGAATCATCACTGAGTAGGATTATTCTTTATTTACTAAACATGTTCTGAGCGTGGAGTCTATGAACAGCCCCGTGGGAGTGGTGGGGATACAGTGATAAAGCCTATGCGGGTGGCCCATACCCTTAAGTCTGGGGGTGGGGGAATATAGACAGTCACAAAGCCCTACAAATAAGTGGAAAATTAGTTACATATACTCTGACAAAAAGTTATCATGATGTGAGCATTCATGAAGGGGTCTTCATAGTTCTTATCTAATAATTCTTGACAACAGTAAATAAATTGCTTTAGTACTTTAATTTTTTGATGGCTTTTACCTCCATAAGATGTACTCACTGTTTCACATTGTCTTATTTATCCCATATTATAAAAATTTGAACACCTTATGTTTCAACAACAAAACCAACAGTACTGGGAGCACATTTATGAGTGTGTGAATTTGGGGGAAACAATTGCCAGTTTAAAAGTTGGTATAAAATATAATTTATGAAGATAGTGCTATCTCTAAATATATTTTATTCAATGGTTATGTTATCTTATACTGCTTCGCTGCTTTCAGTGTCCTTTAATGGATCTGAAGATCCTGCTTTAATAATAAAGCAGTGAAATGCAAAATTTAGTAAAATTATAATAATTTAATCTCAATGTCCCCAAAGCATATAAACTTGCTTGCTTGAATTTTAGCATTGTTTGATTACAAGGAAACAAGCTTTTAATAGTCTACAGGTATTTATGTCTCCATGTTCATGGAACCACACAAAATTGTTCTATTTTGCTAGTGCCTCTACAAGGAGAAAACTTGTCAAAACTGCTTTCTGCTACATAGACATGGTCTCATAGACCTGACATTATTGGATAAGGAGATTCTGGTCTAACGGATCTTCCGTTTTTCTTTATTTTCTATGAACTTGCTTACTTAAGTGCATTGTTTAGAAGTATCCGTAAAATATTTGATGTTTTTAATATTAGTTTCAGAGTGTGAATATGGGATAACTCTTTTTCCTAGTAACATTAATCTTTAAAAGGACCTTTACAGCTAGTGGTCAAGTTCATTGATGGAGAGGTGATGAAAGAACTCTGGAGACTGAGTTCATATTCACTTACATAAATAATTTCTAAAGGTACCATTAATAGGTATACTTAATTATCTATGGTTTGGTGGCATCTGGTGAACTTAGGTAAATTAGATACCCAGGTCACCTACACATCTCATTTTTCCTTATAGTTAAAAGTAAGCTCCCTAGCAAAAACTCTGCAAGGTCTATTATTTGCAGTAAAATCCATTGCATCAAAAGTACATTAATATGAAATCTGTGTTAAAATTGCTCCTGGATACAAAATTTACCATTACTCAGTGAAGAAATAAAAAAGATACAAAGTTAATATTAATCAGGTAAGCAATAGTGTAGGAAGTATATTTACCAAGGGCAGCCTTTTTAAGACTATAGTCTTTTAAAAAACCAACAAAATAAAAATGAAGTGCAAGTACTTTATATTCATTAAGGATTCCAGGAAGAACCTTCATGTTGACAAAAATTGTTACTGTGCTTAAAATTACCATAGGTGTGTGGAAACAATATAATTGTATTTGTTTAAAAAGAAATAATCAAGTTTGTGTTTAGTGAAAACACTATGAAATATTCTTAAGAAGTAATTATCCAATTGACAGTATACAATCAAATTCTGTGTTGCATAATTTACACCTAAGGACAATTATGATTGAAGGAGAACTGGAGGCAGCACAAAGAGCTGGACTATTGACAATTGGCTTATATAAAGAATGTATGAAATATGAAAGACTGCTTTATAATGAAGATTATATCAGTCCAAGGAGGAAAGTGAAACAATTTCCAGAGTCAAAAATTACGAAGACTGTAGCTATTTTGGAGAGAAATTGGTAGTGAGAGAGTGGGTTTTAGGCAGTGCTCAGAAATGGCATTAGGTATGGAATATAATGCAACATTTTGGAGTACTTTGAGAATTAGGGAAATACATTCAGACTTTATTCATATGACTAAAATTATGTTTTAGTAAGCAGTCATGGAATGTGGCAAAATTCAGACCCCCACAGATTTAAACTGGACATTGATCCAGTCATTCTCAATCTATTATGTCTGGCCTGCAACACCTGCTTGAGAGGATTTATCTACCTTTATTGACTAGAGAATCTGTGGTTATGATAACATGTACTACCATAGATGGTAAAACACAATTAAAAATCTATAGTAACTACTTGTCTAGCTTCCTTTGTTGCAGAAAGAAGGGGTGGCTCTTCCATATACATATATAAAAATTGTTTCAGTGAAGGTATAAGATGCAGGAAGCTTCCTAGATGAAACCTGTTAGGGGGTAGAGGCAGTGAATGTGGCAAAATAGACACGTAGCAGAGGATAGGATTTTTTTTCCCCTAAAAAACGCCAACGTGTATCCCAAAAAGAAAAGTAAAAGGGGAAAATGAAGGCATTGTGTAACAGTCACAGAGACTTATTGTTACTGACCAAACATTTTCCTCTACTTCCTTGACTCACAGGGAGCTTGCCTTTCTTTGAGGTCTTTCTGAGAATGTTGACTCCTAGCTGAATTTTAGCTGGTGAAATGTAAGAATGGTAAGCACTATTTCTGAGCTTCGATCATAAACATCCTCCTCTATTCGAGGGCTTCTCAACCTGGGGAGATTTTGCTCCCTAAGGGACATGTGGCAATATCCAGAGGCATTTTTTTAATTGCATCTGATCTGTAGAGGTTAGGGATGCTGTTCAAACCCTACAATACAAAGGACAGTCCTCACAACAGGGGCAATCTGATCCTAAATGCCAGCAGTCCTGAGGCTGAAGAACACTGCTGTGTTTGATTTTCCCTATTGCCTCCGATGTATCTCATGTCTAGAACAAACTTGAAAACCAGATATTCAGAAAGTTGAGAAAAAGGTAAATTTCTGTCATTACACTTCTTAAAAATATTTTAATTACAGTAGTGATCTTAATTGAAAGAGAAATCGATTGACTTATTGATATGCACATGAGTATCATAAGGAACTTCCTCCAGTGGAAGGTGGCTGGAGGAACAACACAAAGCGAAGATTCCACTTGATCTGAAACATTGACCATTTTAATTCTGAATGATATTTAGGGTACTGTCATGAGAAGTGGAAAGAAATAAACACTCACATTACTGAGATGAGTGCAAATTAGAATAAAAAGTCTATAGGTTATTTTAAAAATATATCAAAACTTGAAAAGATGTGTAGTCTAGTCGGAATTCGTATCGAGGAAAGATTTATGATCTATGTCTTAGTAATATTTGTCATAGGGAATACCTGTAAAACACCACAATTTCTGAAAATAAGATAGCTTAATAACCCTGTGTGGAATATATCAATATGAGGAAATATTTTCAACTATTAGATATCATCGGTATTTAAAAATGTCATCTCAAATTATATAGAAATATATACATGTCAACTAAAAAGGATTTATAACCCAAAAGGAGAGCAGTGGTTATGTCTGGGTGATAGAATAGTGAGGTCTTTTTTTTTTTTTAATTCTTCTGTATTATAAATGTTATGAAATTTATTATTTTGGTAATTATAAAATCTTACTCTAGAAAGGAGCCTTTAAAAAGCTGCTGAGTCTACATCCTGCTCTAAGTATGAGGCCTCAGAAAAGCACTGCAGATTCCTGGGTGGCTCAGCCAGTTAAGCGTCTGCCTTCAGCTCAGGTCATGATCCCAGGGTCCTGGGATCGAGTCCCGCATTGGGCTCCCTGCTCTGCTGGGAGCCTGCTTCTTCCTCTCCCACTCGCCCTGCTTATGTTCCCCCTCTCACTGGCTGTCTCTCTCTCTCTGTGTCAAATAAATAAATAAAATCTTTTTAAAAAAAGAAAAGGAAAGCACTGCAGGATTTTGCTTGTAGTGCCCCTCGCCCGCTATTTACTTACTAACTTATTTTTGGAACTTTGTCCTGCATTTCACCCTTGCTTAACTCCTGTCACAAGCACTATGGCCAATGGTCACATTAAAAGGCCAAGAAAAATGGCTTAATCAATAGTGAAAATCAATGCATGGAAGAATTGGAGAGGTGATACAACCAAATATATAATGTACACTCTCCTACACTTCATAATCCTGACCTCTTTCTGCACCATTATTAAATTAGTGTATATTGGAAATAAGTTTAGTGTTCCTAACACATGACCCAAATCACAGTGGCTCACATAATAGAGAATGTTATTTTGCTCATATAAGAAGATATCTTGTTCATCCATGTTGTCACAAATGGCAGGATGTCCTTTTAAAAAGCTAAATAATAGTCCATTGCACAATACTACATTTTCTTTATCCATTCATCTGCTCATGGACACTTGGATTGTTTCCATATATTGGCTATTGTGAGTAACGCTGCAATGAACATGAGGGTGCATGTTTATCTTCAAGATCATGTCTCTCTCTAGATCTATCTATCCATCTACCCATCCGTCCATCTATCTATCTTCAATTTTTTTGGATATATACCCACAAGGAGAATTGTTGGATCATATGGTAGTTCTATTTTAATTTTATTTTAGGAACTTCCACACTGTTTTTCATAGCTGTTGCACCATTTCACATTCCACCAACAGGACACAAAGGTTCCAGTTTCTCCATATCCTCATGAACACTTACTATGCTAAATGGAATAAGCCAGTCACGGAATGACAGATAGGCCTGATTCCGCTTACATGAGATACCTAAAATAGTCAAACTCATAGAAGCGAAGAATATAGTAGTGTTTGCCAGGGGGCAGGGGGAAATGGAGAGTTGCCATCCACGGGCATATACAATTTCTATTATGCTACTTGACAAAGTTCTAGAGAACTATACAACATGCATTTGCAGTTAGCAATATGGTATTGTGCCCCTTGAAATTTGTTAAGAGGGTAAATCTCATCTTCAGTGTTCTTACTATGTGCAAAGAAAAACCCAACAACTCAAGAAATTAAAAACAGGGGGCATAAGGACACAGTAGGAGGTGCTTATATATTTATTATGATGGCAGTGATAGCATATGTGTTTGCATATGTCCAAGCTCATCAATTTGTACACCTTAAATATGTGCAGTTTTTTTGTGTATCAATTACATCTCGATATAGCTGTTAAAAAAAAAAAAAGAGGAGGAGGACAATGAGGAAGAGGAGAAAGAATAATCTGGGATGTGTTGAACCAGTTTTGGTTCTGGGCTGCATGTTGAAATGAAAGACCAGCAATATCTACCATGTTTTTACCATTATAGTAAATTATACAGTATCAGCTCTTCCTTTGCATTCAGTCTGCAGGCGATAAGGGAAAGACAAAAGGCAAATGATTCTGTGCCTTTTAGAAAAGTTTTACTGGGAATCAGCAAGACCCTGTTTACATTTCATGGTAATACTTGAGTCACATGGCCATCTTTAGTTGCAAGAAAGACCAGGCTTTTTCTTGCATGTATTGTCACCCCTAAATTTCCTTAGGAAGGAAGAAGGGGTGAGTATATTTTGGGTGGGCCACAAGCTGTGTCTGCCCCAAATGCACATCCTCTGAATCTCTAAGGCCTCCTCTTTTCTCAGCACTCTTCTCCCTCTGTCCTTACAGAAGGTGTCTCCAGTTAACCATTTTTTTTTTAAAGATTTGATTTATTTATTCAACAGAGATAGAGACAGCCAGCGAGAGAGGGAACACAAGCAGGGGGAGTGGGAGAGGAAGAAGCAGGTTCATAGCGGAGGAGCCTGATGCGGGGCTCGATCCCATAACGCCGGGATCACGCCCTGAGCCGAAGGCAGATGCTTAACCGCTGTGCCACCCAGGCGCCCCTCCAGTTAACCATTTAAAACTATTACTGTTTCCTTCAGTTTTGAATGAGTGAGTTTGCCTAGTACTAGTTCCTAAGTTGTAGCTTCGTCTTACAGGTTACATAAATTACTGTATTTTCACCAATCCACAGATCTGTTTAAGGAGAAAATATATTAGTATGCTGTGTTTGAGAATGTGTTCTCAATGAAAAATGGCTAAAGGGGAAAATGCAATTTTATTTTCATCAGCTAGAGGAAAAAAAGCAAGTGTTATGATAACATATTTGAAGATCTATACCAGTAATGAATCCTGGCGCCTCAAGTTAAACTATAAATGTTGGCATGATTAAAAATATTGAGGTACCTAAAAAACGTGAATACAGAATCAAACCCTGTGTGTGCGTTTGCATGTGTGTGTGTGTGTGTGAGAGAGAGAGAGAGGGAGAGAGGGAGGAAGGAAGAGGGAATGAAGAAGAGAGGAGGGGGAGAACAGCACAGATGATAGAAAAATAGAGAAATAAAGTTAAAAAGATTATATGTTTTATTTTTTCTATAATTAAAAGCTAATAATAAAATAAATTAAACAGCAGAACTGAAATGAGGGGCAAAGGGAGAGAATGTAGCATTTTTATGGAAAAAAATGACAAAGCAGTGTTTCCGTATTTTTGCTGAACCATTATGGATTTTTAAAACCCTGCCTGATTTAAGCAACTAGAATGTTTTGTTCTTAATATAGTCTAAATATTCTCTTTTCTTAAAATACACAGAATGAAATAATCATTTTGATGTTAAGTACATTTCTTTCTAATTTCTTGATACTACCTAAAGGTACATTTATGAATGGGAAATGAAGTAAAAGCAAATGAAGTAAATTGCTGGCAGTGTTTATTATCAATATTTACATCAAGCCCGGGACATATTTATCTTTGGAGTACACTTCAGACCTTCAGAGCAAATAGGTACATAGTTTCTTACATTTCTAGGAAGCTTTTCATCATGAAGTTAGAGGCGTTGAGAGAAGTCAGTTCATTCTGGACATGCTGGCACTCATCCAGCTCAGAACGTAACTGTTCATGGTCACCTAATCATAAAGTATCACTTAGATCCTTAGAGCAGAAACCATAGTCATGCGGATCAGATCATTCTGAACACACAGCCTCAAGTTTCAGAAAGTGGACGGAAAGAGCCCTAAGCCCAATGTGGCTAAAACATATCAACATCAGGCTGCTTATTCCTAACTATGGGTGGTGAAAACTGTTGCCAAAAATCTCACATTAATCCCATTGCCTAAGGCAGCTGGCTACTTAGAATAAAATTCCAGTGTGTCTTCATATCAATATATATGTCCAACTCACACACATACACAAAGATTAGAATACAGAAATGGAAGAGGAAATGGGAGGCTGATAATTCATTGAGAATTCATGAAAGGAAATCAGAGTTAACACAGCGGAAACCCTACTAAAGGGAATTTGGTCCTAAATAAAATGCCAAGATATATGATTCTTTTCTTTAGAGAGACACAAAATCCTCCTTGAAGTGCTGTAGAAAGCAGAGAAAGTGCCTGTATTTAATTCTGAAGTTTCTGCTGCACATTCTGTGTAGAAGGGCCATGGGTGCCAGCTTCCTTACAGGAGGGGTGAGCGGAAGAGGGCATGACATGGCCGGTGCATGGATGGGACGATTAGCTGAAGTGCAGGGTGAGGCAGGGAGTCGGGGAACAGCATCTGCAAGGTCGTATAGGCCATATTAAGCATTTTGTTGTTTACCTTGAAGAGCTACAGGAAACCACTAACTTTCTGTAACTTTAATAAAATGTTATATATTCAATGTGCATGTGCGTGTATAACTATATTACATGCATTAATTATTTTATTTGCCATCGAAGTGTTTTAGATAGTTTGTATGGCCAAATTTTTGTTTTGAAAATAGCACACTTGGTGATGTTTGTAGAACATAGTGAAGGTAAGGGGCCCCTGGGTGGCTCAGCCCTTAAGCATCTGCCGTCCGCTCAGGTCATGATCCCAGCGTTCTGGGATCCAGCCCCGCATTGGGCTCCCTGCTCAGCGGGAAGCCTGCTTCTCCCTCTCCCAGTCCCCCTGCTTGTGTTCGCTCTCTTGCTGACTTTCTCTCTGTCAAATAAATAAATAAAATCTTAAAAAAAAAAAAAAAGAACATAGTGAAGGCAAGAAGACATCAATTTTTAAAAAGGATCAATTAGGTGACTTTTGCAGTAGCCTAGATGAAACCATTCTAATGGTTGAGGCTAGCCAGGGATGGGAACAGAAGGAGGGTATAGAAAGCAAATAATATTACACGAAAAAAAAGCCCCAAAGTGATTTGCATATAGGCTAAACATGAGTGGTGACAGAAGGAGGCATTCAGAATTAGTCCCAAGTGTGTGACCTGTACAATCACATTTGTGTTGGTTTCGTTTTCTGAGTGAGAAATGTAAAAGGGAAAACAAGATGTAAAGGAATACCGTATTTGGGAGGTTTGAGAGGGGATTAGTCCTTGAGATGCTGATTTTGAGGTTCCTATCAGGCATCTGAGTAGAGATAGGTAATATGTAATTGAAGGATGAGTCAGAAGACATCTGGGCAGGATGTTTATTTATTAATTTTTTAAAAGATTTATTTATTTTAGGNNNAAAGAGAGAGAGAGTGGGGAGGGGGGGCAGAGGGAGAAATCTCCAGCAGATACCCTGCTGAGTGTGGAGCCCGATATGGGGCTTGATCTCACCACTGGACAGGAGGTTTAAAATGAAGTCAATTTCTGATGATGATGAGATTGTCTAAGGAGACTGTCCCTGACAAAAGAGAACTAGCTTAAAGATAAAGTAGGCAGAATTCTCAGCTTTTTATACCTGCCTGAAAGAAAAAGAGCAAAGGTCGAAAAAAGGCTCACTGAGGGCTAGAGGAAAACAGAAATATTGGGCCAAGGAGAAATACTTTGCAAGAAAAGGAGATGGTTCAGATGGTCAATGGCCACCAGAAGGAGCAGAAAGATGAGTGAGGAAAAAATATCAATTTCATGCAATTTAGCAAAATGAGATAACTAGTTGTCTTCGTGTGCCGAAGCCTTTATAAAGTGGACAGAGTATGTCTAACTGATAAAGCTCTGTCAGTTCAGACGTCCCCTAAGTGATGTTTTTATTTAGGGATCTGGAGAGGAGGGAGAGAGATGTATCTGAAAAGGGAATATTTGTTTAAGGAATTTTCCACTAAGATGAGGATGAAGTAAACATTAGAAATACCGGCAGGAATCATCCTGTGAGCGGAAGAAGTGGAACATACATGAGAAAAAGGTAACAATCCCAGAGCCTAATGTTGGTGAGAAGATGAGAAGCCAAAGCACAAAGGAATGAGAAACATCTCCTTCCAGATACCATTACTTGTGTAAACAGATTTCAAAGTAAAAACCAAATAAAACACAAAAACAACAGTATTCATATGGTGTATTCTGAAGATCTTCAGAGTGCCTTAACCCTAAGGCCTAGAGTCTATCTGAAATTTCTGTGTTAATATTTTTGTTATTGTTATTAAATTAAATCTGTTTAGAGCATATATAAATAATTAATATAATTTAGTATAATATGTATAATAGCTATACATATTTAAGCTGCATAGTTTTTTAAAGATAACCGGATATCGAATGAATCACTCAAATAGTATAGAAATCAAGTCAAACAGGGGTAGCTGGGTGGCTCAGTCAGTTAAGTGTCTGCCTTTGGCTCAGTCCCTGATCCCAGGGTCCTGGGATTGAGCCCCACATGAGGCTCCATGCTCAGCGGTGGCTCTATTTCTCCCTCTCCCTCTGCCCCTCTGCTGGCTTGTGCCCTCTCTTGCATGTGCTCTCTCTCTCTTTCAAATAAGTAAATAAAATATTTTTTAAAGAAATTAAATCAATCAGTTTTAAGCAATTATTTGACCTATATAGTATAAAAACACCCCTTTTCTCACATCTAAAATTTGTGACCTACATTGAGCTAAATTCTTTTTTATTTTTCAAGTAATGTAAAATGACTTCTAAGAGCATTTTTCCTTATTTCCTTTAGGCAAAATTACATATAAACCCAGGTTGAATTTCTCTGGGTTCAGTGTGTAACGCAGACACCAGTATCATCCGGGGTATCCTTGACCCCTGTGTCTGTTAACCTTAAAGATAACTCAACATTCCCCACATGCGTTGGGATACAACTCCTCTTGTATTAAAAGCAGGGAAAGCACTGCTGATTTCTCTTTTGACAATTTGAAGAAGAGAAAAAGTATGTGAAGTATATTTCCTGACACATGACAGCTGTAAATCTCATTAGACATTTCTTTCTGTTCATTTCTAATCTAGCTTTCATTCTCTGATAGTTGTGCCATCTTCTGGCCCTACTCTTTATACGACTTTCTTCTCTGCTTGTTTGCACTGCTTTCTCTTACATCTTTCTCCCATAGACTTTGGGGAATAAATTTTTCAGCCAGAAAAATTGCTTTTCCCTATAAGAAGCTGGAACAAGATAAACTTACACAGTCGACATGTTGAGGAGGATTTAGAAAGACATCCTCTTGGTGGGCTAATCGTGGGGACAGGAGCTATGATTGTGATGATTATGATGGGAAGCGAGCCATGGTTTATTTCTCTCTGTGCTGTATTATCACCCATAGTTTCTTGGAAAGGTTGTGAGTTTAAAAAACAAAAACAAAAAAGCTGTTCTGTGAGTAATATTGTCCTATCATGTAGACATGTAGCTACATTGAAAATAAATCCATTTAAATGAAACCTAAACTGTTCTTACTAACTTCATAGCATAGCAAACCTAAGCTGTTCTTACTAAATTCATAGCAAATAACATAGCAGGCTAAAATGCTTATTTGAACTACCTAGGTTTGCAACCTGCTTATATAACCTTAGACAGATTGGCTAACCTGTCTATTGCTTGATTTTCTCACAAGTAGAATGGAGACCACAATGTTACACAGTTGTTAGGGGTTAAAGGAGACAAATGTGTGAGGAACATAGTAAATATTCAATTAATGTTATTATTACTATTGTTGAGAATATAGTGTAACCATATATATAAGGCACTTAATAATAGCAGAAATCAGTGCTTATAAGCAAATGCTCAGATCATGCTCTATATGTTAGAGATGAAATGAATTCAAAACTCAGAATTTACTGTTGAAGTATGAAAATCCATTAAATATTTCAATTGTATTTTAATGCCTTTTAATACTATGTTAATGTATGCTAATCAACATATTTAAGAAGATTTTTATATCTTACAGTTCTACCTTCTTCAAAAATTAAGACACTGAAACTCAGGTCCCTTATGTGACTTATAAGAAAAGCTCACAAAGCTGTGATAAAAATTGTCTAGGTTAAGAAAAATGTAGCAAGTTTTAAAATAGTGAAAAATGACCAAAATGAGTAATTTTTTGAATAGTTTGGGGTTTATATGTAATTATGTTACTTGAACAAATATTAAATGATAAAAATTCTATACCAAAAAAATTGAATGTGATAAATTTGACTTTTTTGTTCTGGAAATTTGCTATAATAAATAATTCTCAAAAGTCAAAAACTTCAAATAATAGGAACAAATAACAATTCTCTTTTGGTAACATTTTATGTGCCTAGTTCACTTCACTGTGTATGCTTTACATGTGTTATAGCTGATGCCCTGGTCTCACTGTTGAAATTGAATTTAGTTTTTCTCTCTCTTACTCTCCCCTACCCCCTCCTTTTTAGTAAAATATTACCCCTATCTGTCTTTGCCTTCTTTCAGCCAGGTTTCTGCAGAAGAAAATCCAAAATATTTGGGCATATCTGGTTGCAATTTGTTTAATGTTGTAACATGAAATCTTCACTGAATTAAACACAATTGTTCTTATAAGACACCATGGCTCTTTATGTATGATCCTAAAATCTATATGGATGAAATTAGGACTTCAAAAGAATACACACTAAAGTTGAAAGAAACCTGTGGAGATTTAATTAAAGTAGGTAATGAACTGTCATTTTAACCAAATATTCTGAATCAGCAAATGTTATGAACAGGAAATAAGGCATTATTACAGTAAGCACTCTTATGAGGCACCAAACTTACTTTCGTAATAAGTACTTTTACTTGTGAGCAGTAGTTTGCTTTAGAGAATGTAGATTATTTACTATTCTTCATAGTAGGCTTTGGCAATGTAAAGGAGAAATTTCTGATAAAAAAACAATATTCAGTGATGAAAAAAGTAAACTAAAATTAGCGAAGTTTGGGACTTTAGGACATAGGCGGACTGTCATCGTTACCAGTTGCATGACTGTCTTCAATCATGGTGAGAACGAGCTGTCTTATTTGTAAAATGCGAAGACTAACATTCAGGAGGTTGGGGAGATTTTTATGCATGAGCTAGAATAATTGAATGAAAAGTATGGGATATGTCTGACTCTCTGAGAAATATAAAGTATAAATATTTGTCAAATATATATATTTGACTAAGTTCACAGAATAAAAACCTGATCCCAGGTAGATAAATACTTTTTTCAGGATTGTTAATTTAATTATAAATTCCATGTTATTTATTAATAGGACAGGAGATTACAAATGGTCAATTATGGAACAAAGACCACATTGTTTTTTGCCATTGTTTTCCCTGACCTTGTAAAGAGATTTACAATCTGTGTGTTCTCCCAGTGGGGGAAGAGTGACTATCTAGTTATAATTATGCAAATATTGGCAGCATTCAGAGTTGTTTCTCCTTTTGTGCCCAGCAGTCCGATTGCAACATATGAACAAACCCTTCCCTGTGAAAAGATATAGAATCCTGTGCCAGAACCGCATCTTTAGGGAACCGCTGACAACAAATTTCATGAACGTTTTAAAAGACATACTGCTAATTAGCAACATTAAAATAACCTGTTTATACCTTAGCTTTATGCTATTGCTATAGAAATGAAACATTCGTGTAGGTCAACTGATATTATTTATTTTCTCCTTTTCTGACAGTTTGACTTTTTTTTTAATGATATCTATTTGAGAGTGAGAGAGAGAAAGGAGGAGGAGCAGAGGGAGAGGGGAAAGCAGGCTCCCCACTGAATGGGGAGCCCAACACGGGGCTCCAACCCAGGAACCTGGAGATCATGACTCCAAGCGGAAGGTAGATGCCCAACTGACTGAGCCACCAAGGCGCCCCAGTTTGACTTTTTGTTTTAACAAAATGTTGGCCAAAATATGTCATTGTTTCTTTTACAGGACTGTTGTTAAGATGCTAATGTCCTCCTTCACTTTTATTTCATGTCCCTTGGTTATGGCTTACATTCCCACACAAATGCACTCCCTAGTTCCCCGGTTTCTGCCTGATTCTTCACATGAGGTTTTCAGGCAGCTACCCTTCTCCCCTCCCACTTCCTCTCTCTGAATTTCTCTCTCCCTCAATTAAATCTTGGTATCACATGCCTTAATCCCTTAGGGCTCTGGTCTTCCCTGACCCCAAATGACAATATCCTTCTAGGTGACGATGGTATCTCCTAAACGTAAGGTTTAAATTGTAAAGATAATCTCTCTTTTCTCAAAACAAAGGAGTAATATTGACAATTGATTTCATGTTGCTCTTCAGCTTTTTTCAGAGTCCATATTCAGAATCCAACTAAAGAAACATGTGAAGAGAAAAGAAAATTAAGAATTATAGTTTATTCTCTAGAAGTGAAAGAATAGGGGCGCCTGGGTTGCTCAGTTGGTTAAGCGTCCGCCTTCAGCTCAGGTCCTGATCCCAGGGGCCTGGGATCCCAGTCCCATGAGCTCCTTTCTCAGTGGGGAGCCTGCTTCTCCCTCTGCCTGCTGCTCCCCTGCTGTGGTTTCTCTCTCTCTCTCTCAAATGAATAAATAAAATCTTTTTAAAAAGTGTTTAAAAGTGAAAGAATATTCTTGTTAAATATTATTGTATTTAAATGTCCATTTCTTGTATAGATTGATCCAGTTTACTAATGCTAGTAATTAACTTTTGGGAAAGATATCAGGGAGAGTAAGCGTGTTGTGGAAATGAGTGCCTTGGGAGCCCAGGAATCTACATTTCTGGCCAGGGTTTTTACACTACATAGTAGAGTGACCTGATTCCGTGTTCTGTTTCTTTGATCTATAAATTGAGGAATGGGTGACATGGTTTCTAAAATTATTTTAAGATCTTAAATCTACAGCTTGGGCATATTTGAAAGCAAAGTGATCTTAACTAGTTTTTAAGGTTAAAAACTAACTCTTGCATAGTTTAAAGCAATACAGTATTTCCTAAAAATATTATCTGCACTCAGAATGTACACTTGGAAATTTTCTTAAAATTCTGCATTAGAGTAGCATCAAATAGAATCATCTGTGATGAGACTTTTAAGGAAAACAAAATGGATGATTTGAAAAGAGGGACAGGTACTAATAATGAGGTTCTTGCATTCAACCCAGATCATAAAAAGACAAACAGGAAAGAAGCTAATTTTGTTCAGGATATTCACTTGGCTGCAGCTAATTCTTTGTTAAGAATTAGACTAAGTGGTGGAGTTGTAGCTCTGAAATGATCATGTATTCACATTGATTGTACCATCTCATTAGCTTTCTATTTGTATAAACAAGGTTTCTTTGCTTCCTCTAATTGCACATTAGAAGTATCAGGCTCTACTGGGAAGCAGAAATCCAAATTCTAATACAAGGTCTGCAGAGATGTAATTGCAAAGAATTTAGAAAGCTGCCCAATTCAGATTCCTCAATTCCTTAACGTAATAAAAACTTGAAGCTGGTTGTTTTTTTGTTTAGGCTGTTTTTCCTCCTGGAAAAGGAAAGAGCAGTTAATCAATGCGTTTTAAACAGTTATTACTACATCAAAAATCATATTTAATTTTTAAAGGGCCACTGCAAACCAGTGGTATTATTTAAAACCTCGTATTTTAAAAATGTCTAAATGGAAACATCGTATTTAAATCTGTGAGTAAATGAGGTGCAAACTATGTTTTAAAAATAAGGCAATTAATAAAGCATAAAATAAAATTAATGTGAAAGTGGTATTGAAGACTGAAGGTGAAAAATTCCCTCTCCATACTTTTTTGAGTTAGCAAACAAATTTGCTGCGTTGTCGTTGTCGTGTGTGTGTGTGTGTGTGTGTGTGTGGTTTGTAACATTATTTTCCCAAAGCAAATATTATCTTAGACCTTCTAGTGTCTTGGTAGATGGTGCTAGCACATAATTGGTTAGTATCTGTTGTAGCTAATATGTATAATTTCTAACATAGCAGACTAATGTGAGAGAATTAAAAAGTAATAATTACTGCCAGTTGGGTATCAATCTTTAAATAAGAAACCAGGTTGCAGTTTTAATGTAGTGAAGAATATGAATTCTTGTCTGTTATACATCCTGCTGTATAATTTAACTGTCAATGCACAGTAATAAATGATTGGACCAATGCCAAGCTTTATAGTTAGAGTAACCCTGAAATAGAGCAACTTTTCTAAATACATTTTGTGTGGATTTTTATTTTTAGAATATGTGTATTTGCATATAAATGTATGCTTACTTTATCCAGTTTTTATGTTAGTGATTGTGAAATGAGTTCCAAAGATCTATTTTTCAGGGCTTTTGAGAAATATATCTAATATAATCAATTATCTTTTCCTCGAAAGCATATAAGAAATGAATCCATTTAATTCTAGTGCATTTTTTTCCCCTCATTTACAGTGGATTAGATCCTGGTCAGCAGTAAATTCCTATAAAGACCATTACTGGAACACATGATAATATTTCATGATAGAAATTCAGTTTAAACTGTAATTTAGATAACAGCGTGTTTAATTTTAACATGTTAAAATTTCTGATTTGCACAATTGCACAATTGAGGTAATGTAAGGTAATATTTCTATTTTTAGAAAATCACTGAAGTATTTAAGGATAAATGTGAATGATGGCTGCAACTTAAATTTAGTAGCTCTAAAAGAGAACACATGTGTATTCATACATTAGTATGTATGCATGTGTATATACAGAGACAGTATGTGTGTGTATACATACATACATACCTATCATCTGTCTGCTATCTACTACTATCTACTATCGAGAGAGACAGGGATAGAGGAGAGAGGCTATGCTGCACAAAAGTTAACAGTTGGTGAAAATGCAGTGATAAAGTATATATGGGGTGTTTTTGGTTCCATTCAAGCAATGCGTCCGTTTAGTTTTGAGATTATGAATAAGTTACATATATATGAATAAATACATAAGTATATATATTTTTTATTCTGGCTCAGGTTTTCAGACAGTGTATGCATAGAACTAGAAAATCCCATTGGAACATTTTCCCAAGTACAGAATTTCTTTCCATTAAGCAAATAAAATCCACGCTATCACAGTATTCTCTAATTTGCTAAATGTCTTTCATAACAACACTGTGAGTCAGGTATTCTATCCTCTAATCATGTGTATAATCCGCACTTTGAGATGTAGGTAATTTCACCAAGTTAATAAATGGTGGAAGTAGACTTGATAGACAGTTGTAGATTCCCAAGTCCTCTTTGTGTGCTTTTCCCCATGTGTGGATAGGCTCAAACTTCTACCTCAAACAGTACAACTAAAACATGGCTGAGGTCTGTTCCATTCAACATATGGGAAAAAATTCTGTTTCATGATGAACACCGAGGAAATTAAACAGATTTAGATCTTTATTTAAATACTTCATTCCAGTTTTATTCCCATTGATGTTTTCATTCAAGGACCTAATGTGAAAATTGCCCCTTTGGGTAATAAAGAAGCTAGATAAATTCATGTTACCCTAATTGATGATTTTTTTTAATGGAGATATATTTGAACTGTTGAACTCTAAATGAAAAATATAAAATAATCGCCTCTCACAAGCCTTTGCTTTGGAGAAAATAATAGTATCAGGGAAGACCGTTTCCTCCGTTGAAATGTACCTAATTTATGGAGAAAAGCAGCTCTCGCTTTTGCTACATAGCAAGTTTTTTTTTTTTTTTTTTTTTTTCCTGAGTCTGACTCATTCAGCAGATCTTGACAGAACTATGAAGGGATTTTATTAAGGGGTTGGGCAATAAAGATTCAATAGAACTCTTGAGACATGGTGATTTTTTTTCTGATGTGGAAGGATGTCTTCTTTCTTAGAGACTCGGACCAGCTGGGATTATCCTATTTGCTGCCTTTGCATTACCTCCAAGACAAGCATAAACTAAAATGAAAGATTGGTGAGGATTGCTTTATTTCTTCCAGAATAAGAACATTTGTTTTATTATAAGTGATTTCTTATCATGCTTTCTTTTAGTCAGAATTATAAATTCTATTGAATTTAAATAGATATCTGTAATATATCAGCTTTCTACACACATACTACAGAAGCAAATGTATAACTTTTTGCATTAAAATCACAGGCTAAAATTACATATGCAAAATGATTATACAGATAAGCTATATTTGCCCCATCTCAGTGTTTCAGAGCACCCGACTGAAGGACATAAACCCAAAGGCAGTGCCAATTAAAAAAAAAATGTGTATATATATATATATATATATATGAGAGAGAGAGGGAGAGAGAGAGAGAGAATATCATGAAATAAGCACATGCTCTCTTAGAGGGTCTCCTGCACTAAAGAACTTTCCAAAACATTACTTACTGTTGTGTTTATGTTGTTTGCATGTCTGTATCTAGTCTTTTTTTTAAGCCTAATTTGGGTCTCAAGAGTGTAAAGAAACTTATCAGTCCTTGAAATTCATTATGGAGACAAAGAATATAATTTAGCATTTTTAAAGAAGAGCAAAAAGAGAATTCTATTTAAGATGAGAAAAAAAATTCCATTGTGATAGATGAACATATCCAGCCACTTATGACCGTCTATGTCCGATTCTTCTGCTTTCTTTCTGATTTCTCTATATGAACTTTCTGAGCTCTCATCTGAGGCTGACCTCTCCATATATGTTTGAAAAGCCAATACTTCCATACTCAAGGACATTGTTTTAACATTTTTCTTCTTTCTCAATATTATTTTCCATGTGTGCTGAATGATTTCATTGACATGTTTACACGCTATTGTTCAGTTATTTACAAAATAAAATAAACTAAAGGTGAAATAAAATAACAAAATAACTTTTATGTCCCTACCAGATGCCACTACATTTCTTCCAACTCTCAGGAAAACACCTAAAACAGTTGCTTTTACAGATTACATTTAGTTCTTCTCCTCTCATGCTTTTCTTTCTTTCTTTTTTTTGAACTTTTAAGAAAAGGATTTATTTATTATTTTAGAGAGAGTGAGAGTGTGTGTGTGCGCATGTGTGTGCACAAGCAGGGGGAAGGACAGAGGGAGAGAGAGAATCTCAAACAGACTCCCCACTGAATTCAGAACCCAACACAGGGCTCAATCCCAGGACCCTGAGATCATGACAAAATCAAGAATTGGATGCTTAACTGACTAAGCTGCTCAGGCACCCCTGATGTTTTTCTTTCACTGCTTTCAATCTACTTTCTTCCCCCCAATCCACTGAAATTGTTCCTTAATGGATATCATAGTTTTTCACCACCTGCTGTTATCGGTTCTCAATATTCATTCCAACTTGGCCAATGAAATAGACCATTTCTCATCCTGACTGCCAGTCTTCACTTAGCTTCTAGATCACCACAGCCTCTTGATTTCACTTCTCCTCACTTTCTGATGTTATAGTGTCTTAGGACTTGGTCCTTGGTCCTCTTTTCTATGTACACTTCCTTTATTGGTGATGTCATCCAATCTCCAGGATTTAAATACCATCTGACCTAGATGATTCCTATATAGTACATAAGAATATGTTATATTCTTATTATATATGTAGGTATATATCTCTTATATATAATAAGTAAAGTAATATATATTTTGTTACTATATATATCTATCTATCTATCTATCTATCTATCTATCTATCTATCTATCCCTGGCCAAAATATCTAACCTGAACTCGAGCCCATGCATTCAAAAGCTTATATATGCTATCACTGAGGTGTTGAAGAGACAGTTCAAAATATGTATGTGGTAGGCAAAACAATGAGCCCCAAAATGTTCACATCTTAATCCCCAGAATCTGTGGTTATGTTACCTTACATAGCAAAAAGGATTTTGCAGATGAGAAAAGCTAAGGACATTGATAGGGAGATTATTCTGGATTATTTAGATGGGTTCTATATTAAATCATATGGGTGCTTATAAGGGGAGAACATTTCCAAGCCTCATGGAGGTGTGCCTACTTATGAATGATCAGAGACGCAACTTTGTTGAATTTGGAAATAGAGGAAGGGGGCCACAAGCCAAAGGATGGAAGTGCCCTCTAAAAGTTGGGGCTAACTGAACATAATAAAAATGTGATGACTTAAAATAAAATAAAATAAAATAAAATAAGTACAAAATGAAAAAAAATTAAAAAAAATAAAAGTTGGAAAAGGCTGGAAAATGGATTTTTCCTTAGAGCCTCAAAAAAAGAAAAGCAGACCTACTGACACCTTGACTTCATCTCCGCTAGTTCTGAAGGTCTTTTCCCCTCTATAGCTCTAGGATAATAGGTATGTATCACTTAAGTCATGAAGTTTGTGGCGATTTTTTATGAGAGCCTTCAAATACAAATACAATATATAAAATTAGAACATTACCTACAAATTGCTACTGGAATCAGTGACAGGTAAGATGACTAATTTGCAAATCCTATCACTACCCTGAAATATTAGGTTTTATGTTTATTCTTTTCAGATCACGAGATTTGAACTTATTTGAAGATGATGAGTTGTCTTTCAGTTTCTGAGCCATTTTGAGTCTTCATTTTTTTATTTTTCTAATTTGTAAGTGAGAAATGCTCCTCAAAATTATATTTAATCAATCTAAATGTCATTGTACTTGAAGGACAAGTTAAGAGAAAAATTGTACATAATATTTCTTGCTTTTTTTCATCAAATATTGTTACTTTCTGCATTCAAATATTATTTCTTCCTTATCTTTAATTTGCTTTATTTTGAATGAACTTAAGTTTGTACTTTAGGAGATTCTGTTATAAGGCATTATGGAATAAATTTAGATTTATAATATATTTGTTGGTGAAAACTGGCAGAAATATTTTTGTATCAACTTAGTTTAAAAATATGGACTAGCTAAAAAAAAATAAATAAATTAAAAAATAAAAATATGGACTAGCTAACTAGTAATACTGTGAACAAGAAAGTAATAAAAATTCATGTATCCGTGGTAATTAACTAGAGGCCCGAGAGGGATTTAGTAGTAAGTGATATAAAATTGTGTAGAGAACCCAATGATTTCTATGCCTTAAAAAAAGAGCTTTGTTTTTATTTGTTGTTTTCTACTGTAGTAAACTACTAATGTTTACTATTATCTAGGGTTCACTTATATATAATAAAATACACAAATCCTAAGTGAGGTGTCATAACTGTTAAATGGGTAAAAACTCCAGATTATGATATGGAGCTCTGCACCCCTGAAGTACGCCGAATGGCCACTTCCAGTCAATACTTGCACACATCTCTCCATTCCGTCTAATCATTACTCTGAGTCTGTTTTTATTTTTAAAATTTCATATGGAGGTAATCCTAAGACAACATCTTTTCTCTCTGGTGCTTTTACTTAATAGTTTAATCTACATGTTTTCATCTAGAAATAGTTTATTTTAATGCTATATATAACAGAAAAATATATTCACTCTACTGTTAATGGACACTTCTGGGTATTTCTAGTTTTGTCTATTGTAAATAAAACTTCTATGAGCATTAGGATATATTTTGTGTGGGGGGCGTATATGCACTGAATTCTCTTGATTTTAGGAATAGAATTGCACAGTCATAGGGTAGACTTGTGGTTAGCTTTGGTAGATAAGGCCAAACATTTTCTTGAAGTGATTTTTTTTTATCACTTTACACTTCTATTAGCAATGTGTCCGAGTTTCAATTTTTCACATATTTCCTAATATTTGATATTGACAGTCTTTCTTTAAAAAAATGAATATCAGCTACTCTTATACTCATAATAATTCTTGTGTTTTAATTTTCATTTTCCTGATGATTCAGTGATTTTGGGCATATTTTCATATGCCTATTGGCCATTTGGAAATTTCTTTTGTCTATTGCCCATTCATGTGTTTTATACATTTTTAAAACAGGTGACTCATCTGGAATATACTTTTAAAAAGAAACTTCCAATTTGAACTCAGTTTTTTCCCTCCAAATATCAAGAGGTTGTTAGAATAATCACTTTTTTTTAGTTTAAAATTATGCAGAACAAATATACAGAACATAGTAGTTGGACTAATATAATAAAACTCTTGAAACATAAGTATTTAAATACAAAAAAAAAAGCACAGAATACAGAAGAGCCATGGAGTATAAGGAAAAATAAATCACATATACACACATACACATATTTGTATCAACAGAGTCTTGAATACTAAGCTCCAACATATAAAACAAAAATAAGTTTGACTGGCTTTAGTTGAAGTCTGAGGTGATCCTGAGCAGTATTTGCTTGTCTTCTCTTCCAGAAGGGGTACTTGAGAAATTTCAAAACCAGTGCTCTTTGTATTTCGGTGTATTTAAGCCATACATAAGACACATGGTTAGACTTACTTAAGATTCTGGTTCCCATATGTAGAACATCTTCAGGGATCTCTGTGTGGCTGAAGGAAGGGAATTGTGAGATGACAGGTGATACTGAGCATAAATAAAGGCAAACGACGGGTCATGTAGATCATGTAACCCATGGTTAGGACTTCAGTATAATTCCTCAGTCCAAAATGCAAAAATAATCTCACATGTTAGGTCCTTCTTGAAAGGTGAAGTAACATCTACAAAGACAAAATGGGTCTTGTTTGCTTAGAGAAATGCAAGTAATTCAGTATGGCAAGATATTCGTGGAATATGGAAGTTGGATTATGAGTGAAGTAATTATGTGTTAAGTAATGAATGTTTTGAATAAACTAGCTATTCTAGGTGCCTTTATATATTTTTAGAGGTGAGGGGAGTATAAGGAAGGATCACTGAAAGTTTTGGTAAGGATGTGACAATCTCTGCATTGCATATTAGAGTGATCACCCTGGCATGGCTTGGATCACAGCAGATCTGGACATAGCGATATTGGTGAGGAAGCCGTCACCAGCATCTAAGGAGGAAGTAATATTGAATTATCCACAGTGTTGTCAGGATGGGAAAAAAAAAAAAAAGCAAATTGAGATATATTCATGAGTTAAAATTATCTAAAGATAATGAATGATTGGTTGGTTGGATAAAGTCAACTGACATAAACAGTTAATCATGGTGCTAGTAAATGAACACAAAGACTTTTTGGCAAGACAAGGGGAAGTTAGAGAGGATTAGTTAATTTTTATAAGACTTCCAGAGAAATTGCTCATTAGGAAATTGAGTATTATAATCTAGAGCTTAAAAGAGAAGTATTGGATGGAAATAAAAGCTTAGAAATAACACATTGGTGATATTTCAAGCCACGAAAATGGATAAAAGCATCCAAGAGAGATTGTGTGTATTTATGTATGTATTTAATACATAATAACAAATATGGCAAGAATAAATTTAACATGTCAAAGAACAAGCAAGATCAGAATGGAGTACAGTGAGTTAAGTGAGCCGGAAAAGCCCAGGTAGGTTAAAATCCAGCCTGATCACACAGCTACATGTGGACAAGGGCATAGAGTTGGGATTTTATAGAATGTTATGGGAGCTATTGAAAGGTTAGAAGCACGGTTCTGACATCATCTAATTTGCATTTTTCAACAGCTATTTTGGCTCTGGCTGCTTTGTGGAACACTGGAGGCAATGGGCTGCGTTACACGCATCAAGCATGTTAGGAAAGTATTGCTCTAGCTGAGGTGAGGGATGACAATGGAGGACAAAAGGGTTAGTGGTGGCTTGATATGAGGTTCTGTAATTATATTATTATTATATATTATATATATATAATTATAAAGGTAAAGCTAATAGGACTTGTTGATAGACCTGTCAGCATTTATGAATTCTGGGGGTGAATTCTGGGTTTTTTTTCTTTTTACTCAGAGTTACGACATGAATTACAGTTGCACTGGGGGGCCTTAAGAAGAGCAGGATTGTGGGAAGGTGGTGTAATTAAGAATTTAATTTTTAAATGCCTATTTTTCACCTCAGTGAAGATGTTAAAAAGGTAGTTGAATATATACAAATTTGGAACCTAATAAAGAGCTGTAGGCTGGTGATATTAATTAGAGACTACACTTAGGAGTTATTTAAAGCCATGGGTCTGGGCAAGGTGACCCAGGTAATGAATATGTATAGAGATGAGAATAGGCATGCATAGCTCTGGTGAAGAGAATAATGATGATTATGGCAATGCTATTTATTATTTATAAGCCATAGAAAAAATCTACCAATCTGAAAAAATATACCATTCTCTCTAATATCTACAAGTAAGCTCTCTTTTCTGAATATTTGTGGGTTTACAGGAAGTGAGTATAATGCAACATGTTTAGTGTACCCCTCATGAAATTTCCATCTAATATTTGGTTCCACTTTACTTTCTTGGGGGAGGGCATATAGCCATTCAGCCCCCTCTTCTATCATGAATCATATCAGTCTTAATGCTCTCACATATAGAATTTTCTAGGTAGTTCTCAGGAAGATTCAGATTCCTCACTGGTTATTCTGCAGATGATTGTCTTTTACTGTCGAACCCCCTCACCATTTCTTTTCTCACTTGAAGCAGTATATCTAATTACTTCTTGCAAACACATACATTTTTGAGGAATGCTTGTGTATTTTCAGACATATATTTCGACAAAATATAAATGTGATTTTCATTCTAATTTGTGCTTGTGAAATCCTGTGTTTGATATAGCTGTGTGATTGACATACAAAGTTTAAAAATTAAATCTAATAAAATTTAATTTCATCTACACTGTTTACTGCATCTGAGGAGTTACTGCAAGATGAAATTATAGAAAATGGTGAGGGAAGAGAAGTAAGAGGTAGGGCAGATTTTATGGAATTACTTAGGAGTTGATCTAAAATGCAGATACTCAAAATACTGTCTCATAATTCAAGAACCAGTTGTAGGGTGTATAATTCAGTTTGACTGATAGTTCTGGTGATATGCCTCACTTACTCTTTGATAACAGTGAGCTAAAGAGTGTCAAGTAGGAGGCTCCCTTTTTCATACATCATATGTAATTCTAACTCTGGAAAACATTGGTGTTGATTACCATTGTACCGTTGGATGTTATTATTATGTCATCTCTTAAGTGCAGTGCAGGGGACCATTTGCATAATGAACTTACTCATCTACTCACTCTAAATCCTCACTGTATTGTTACATTGTTACTCTCTTATCTCAGAATATCTGTTACATCCTGTCTTTATTACCTTGGCCATACTTCACATTTTAAGCTTTCTCTATTTCATGGTTTCTATGTATATGAATTGCATCCTGGAAGTATTCAGCAATCATTCGGAGCCTAGAGTTTAATAATCTACCATTTTCGGACTGTATCTTACTTTCACTGTTGTAGCTCTGCTTGATTGTTAGTTTTAAAAATTCTCGTTGCTATGGACTGAAGTTTGTGTCCCCAAAAATTTATAGGTTGAAACCCCAACCCTCAGTGTGATCATATGTAGAGTGAGGACTTTGGGGGGGTGATTAGGTCCTGAGGGTGGGGCCCTCATGATGGGATTACTGTCCTTATAAGAAGAGACAGTAGAAAGCTTGCTGCTGTTCTGTCTTTCCGCCATATGAGTATACAAGGAGAAACCAGGAAGAATGTCCTCACCAGACACTGGATCTGCTGGTGCTTTGATCCTGGACTTTCCTGATACCAGAACTATGAGAAAGAAATGTTTGTTGGGTAAGCCACGCAATTAATTGTATTTTGTTATAGCACTCCACACTAAGACACTGATTTCAGTGTCAGAGAGGGAACTTCCCCATGATCTTCAAAACTTGGAACTTAGACCTTGGAGAAATTTATTCCTTCATAATTTTTTTAAAGATTTTATTTATTTATTTGACAGAGAGAGAGAGACAGCCAGCGAGAGAGGGAACACAAGCAGGGGGAGTGGGAGAGGAAGAAGCAGGCTCATAGTGGAGGAGCCTGATGTGGGGCTCGATCCCAGAACACTGGGATCATGCCCTGAGCCGAAGGCAGATGCTTAACGACTGCGCCACCCAGGCGCCCCTATTCCTTCATAATTTTTAACAGTTTTTTTGAGATTTTACATACCATATGATTCATTTCAAAAATGTATGTATACCACTTAAAAGTATACTACTCAGTGGCACTTAGTATATTCACAAAGTTGTGCATCTGTGATCACCGTCAGTTTTAGAACATTTTATTTGCTCCCCAAGGAAACCCTGTACCACATTGGCATTGGTATTTCAACAGGAGAAAACTAAAGCAGGGAAGTAATAACAGAAGTGTGGGTTTTGAGTGGGGAAAAACAGTATGCAATTATAGAGAGAGTGGTCAGGGAAGGCTGAGAAGGTAACATTTAAGTCAAGACTTGAAAGAGTCAAGCTAGTCCTGGCTTTTATTTAGAGTAAGATGGCTTTCAAAACTCTCCTCCATAATCTTTTAAAACTATTTTGGGTGTGGTGGCACTTGAGGATATAAAGGAACTAAGTCTCTCTATACTCTGAAGAAGGTGTCTTATAATTGGAGTTTTCTGCTAGAAAGACTTGTCTGATAATAAATATGGAAGTCCACTAAATATAAATATTAATTGTAATAGTAACAATAAAAACACACGCAGTGGATATTGGCAGTGATCTCTCTTCACCTGTCCTTTTCAGATAGGCTAACATCACAATGCTTGTCTGCTTGTAACCTACTTGCAATGGCTGATAAGGGCCTGCCATTTCCCTTAGCAACAGGAAGGGATGGCTCATTACCCCGATCATCTCATACTTGTTATCTCTCTCTCGTGAATGTAGGGTACACAAAGAGAGAGGTTAACAGGCGCAACTGCCCTAGTGGACGTAGCTCAGTGCTTAATGAACAGAGTATCTCCTGTCCTTTAACATCTAAATGCCTGTAGCAATTATCTTATCTTTGTAATGATTCTTCTGCACAGGTATACATATGATTTTGTGTGCAAAGAACATTTCTAAAGGAATAAGGAATTGATAAGCAGTTGCCCCTATAAATGGCACTATGATTTTTAAATACGCAGTTTAAATGTCTCTAATATTCCCAAGGACTGCTTTATTGTTTGTTTATACAATGCCATTACAAAATATGCATTCAAAAACTAGATATTTTTATGTGTATCTAACAACAACAACAAAAACTTAATAAAAGGAACAAGCACATATCCAGTACCAAGCTTAAGACAGAATATAAACCCTTCCTTTGAAGACCTCTGAGAGTCCCTCACAAAGACTTCGCTTTCCTGTCCCCGCTCAGTGGTAGCCACTAATCCTGAGTGTGTTGTGAATCATTTTCTAGCATTTCTTTATAATGTTTACCTGAAGGTGTGACTATCACTGAGTAATGTACTTTTTACTTTTTATTTTTAATGTTTGTATACGTGGAGGCATGCTTAAAGTATTCTTTTGTGATTTAATTTTATGCACATTGTCTTGATATTTATCTGTTATACAGATACACACACATATATGTGTATATGTATATATCCATATGCACTGAAATAGACTGAATGAATATAAATATAACGTTTGTATTTTGCATGTGTATACATATAACTTATTTATACATTAAAACAGTGATGCAATAAATATTCATGCATGTTCCTGGTGAGAATTGAGGTTCTCTTGGAGTGGATGTCTGGATTTTATCATATGATTCCTCTTTAGTTTGACTAGGTCATGCCAAAAATTGTTTTCCAGAGTGATTGTAGCAAACTTGTACCATTATCAATTCATGAGATATATACTCTTAATAGTTTGGCATTGTCATATTGTTTTCAAATAAACCTGTTTTTTTTTTTTTAATGCTGTTTGTTTAAGAAAGATAATAACATGTTATGTAGTCAAATGTCAAATTACCTAAATGCCATATGGTTGTTCTTATCTGTGAGATCATAAGTTTTCACAATGCTAAATGACACAGAGATAAAACTCAGTTTTGTCTTCCTGCTATTCATTCTTTTTTTTTTTTCTGCTGTCCTATTTGGATTGTTATGTAAAGAAATATGAGTTTCTTTACTCCTACTCTCACAGGTATGGCAACAGAGTGCGTGGGAAGAAAATTGTCATTGGCAAAGGAAAACATCCATCTGACTCAGAGTTCTCCTACCCTTGGGCAATCACCTAACCTTTCATTGACTCAGCCAGTTCATTTATAAATGGAAAGTAACAAAGCCTATTCATAATAAGGGTTGTTGTAAATACTGGAAATATTGTATTCACAAGCCTGGCAGACTGCCTGATACATTTCCAACAGTTAATAGAAGGTAGTTAACATTTTTATTATGAGGATTTCATGTCAAAGACCTTAGCCCTCATTTTACCTGTTAGCTTCTTTGACAGTCTTTTTTTTCCTTGCCCTTCATTGTCTGGTTTTATTTTATCCTTCTACAAATAGCTTCACAATTGGGTAAATTTTCACTTTGTTTACTTTTTAAAGATTTTATTAACTTATTTGAGAGAGAGAGAGAATATGAGTGGGGGGGGGGGCGCCAAGAGGCGGGGAGAGGAAAAGTGAGAGGGAGAAGCAGATTCCCTACTGAGCAGAGCTGAATCCCAGGACCCTGGGATCATAATCTGAGCGGAAGGCAGGGGCTTGACTGACTGAGCCACCCAGGTGCCCCAGTTTTCCATTTTAGAGATTAAAAATGTATTTTCATAATTGGGCTCCCTTCGAACTATGTATATGCAGCTTGACTCCCAATATTTTCACTTTCTCTTTCTTTTTGTGAGTCATAGATTTTTGTTGTTGTTGTTAAGCTCAAGTAATTGGCAAGAAAAGGAGTTCTCATTTTAAAGAGAAAAATACCATGGACACATTACGTAATTCTGGGCAGAGTAAAATATAGTTGTCAGAATCTCCCCTTTTATGCTGCGTAAATGGTGGACTCTGCCTTGAAATGGTAGATAAAATAGGCCCCTCAAGAAGCAACTTCAATTTATAAACATGGCTCCGAATACATTGACTATTGTGTTTGGTCAAAATCATACAGTCCGGCATGTATCAACATGAAATGAAAGCAGACTTCCAGGTTTTAGTTATAGTTCAGCGTGTGTGAAAAACTAGTGGGAAGAGTTATAAAAAGGTATTGGTAGGGACCCAAGATAATACAGTCAGATTTTCCTAAACCCATAACAGTGACCTCTAGAGAGCATCAGACCCTAGTCAGTGGGGCAGCATGGAGTTGCTAGGGGTCAACTCTGTTTGGTACCCAGCTACTTTGATGCCTGTGTAGGTTGTCAGGTAACAGAGCTGAGCAAAAAAATGTATAAGAAACGTATCTGTAGTAAATCCCTGTAGGAGATGTTGCCATATAGTCTTGAGCATATTAGACCTCTACTCCATGAATCAGTAGGACTGAACATGATGGTGGAAAAGCACCTGGGGAGATCACTGGGTGAAGAATTATGATATTTGAGTTAGATATGCTATACTTGGTAATGCCCAGGGGCACCTGGAGGAGGGAGGGTGTCTGGCCTTCTAAGGGACCAGAAGTTCTGAGCAGCAAGTGAATGCAATGAGCTAATTAAATTTCACTTTTGAAAATAACGACATTTATATGCATAATGGAGTCTAGGGAAATCTGTGTTTACCTGGACTATGAAGATTAGTGGCATATTATAATCAGCCAATTCATATACAATAAAAGGTCAGCTGTTACACTGCTATTTCTGACGTATAATTCCACATTTTAGGTGAACAGCTGTACTGAAAACAAAACAAAACACTTGCAACAGCACTTGTCAAAATTTATCCTCTGTTTCTACATTAAGGTGGCAGGTAAAATAAGCTTCTTAAAAACCACTACAAATTATGATAAAGCAGATTACTGGCAATTCACAAATGTTTAGTTAAGAATTCAGTGTCGGAGGGGTACCTGGGGGGCTCACTCAGTTAAGCATCCAATTCTTTGATTTTGGCTCAGGTCATGATCTCAGGGTAGTGGCATGGAGACCCATATAGGGCTCTGTGCTCAGCAGGGAGCCTGCTTCTCTCCCTCTTTCTCTCTCTCTCTCCTGCTCTGCCCCACCCAGCTCTCTAAAATAAATAAATAAATCTTAAAAAAAAATCCAGTGTTGAAAGGAGCTTTCAAAATGTTCATTAATCAGAGGTTGTGATGTACTTAAACCAAAATCTATTCTTAAACACACACATGCACACACATTAATATTGGCTCATTTTCAACTTAGAAGAAAGGAAACACTAATAAGATAATATTAAGTGAGACCTTCTGTAGAAATATGAATGCAGGGATAATCTAGGAATGAAATTTGATAGAATGTTGGTTAGAAGGAGTTGACAAGGAAATACGGTAATTATAAAAGAAAATAGCATTAGAAAATTTAGTAGGAACTTGATATTTACTAAAATATGCCTCTCCCAAATTCATATGTTGAAGCCATAACTCCCAGTATGACTGTCTTTGGATACAGACAGAGCCTTTAAGGAGGGATTTAAGGTTAAATGAGGCCGCAAACATAAGGATCTAATCCAACAGAACTGCTGTCCTTATAAGAGGGTGAGGAATCACCAGATCTCTCTCTCCCCCCTCCAGTGTGATGATACAGCAAGAAGGTAAGACCTGTCATCAGAAACACACTATACTGGTACCTTGATCTTGGATTTCATAGCTTCAGAGTTCTCAGAAATAAATTTCCATTGTTTAAGCCATCAAGGTTATGTTACTTTGTTATGGCAGCCCAAGCAGACTAACAGAGAACTAAATTATTATTCAAAAAAAACAAGATTTTATTTCTTTATTTGAGAGAGAGAGAGAGCATGAGCAGGGAGAGGGGCAAAGGGAGCAGGAGAAGCAGACTCCCCACTGAGCAGGGAACCAGTTGTGGAGCCCAATGCAGGGCTTGATCCCAGGACCCTGGGATCATGACCAAGCGAAGGTAGATGCTTAACCAAGTAAACCACCCAGGCGCCCCCAGAGTACTAACTGGTTCACTTAGTTACATAGCTTATCACTGTCAGAGCATGGTTATAACTCAGAACTGTTTTAAGAACCACTCATGCGGTTCTTCTTCAGGAATTGAAATCATACCCAGTTTATGCCTGAGTGCTAACCTATCACTTAATTCTTAGGGCATGTATAAAAACGAGAAGGATTGATTGATTGATTAAGGGATTGATTTTCAGCAGTTGTATTCCCACTTATCCCTCCCTCTTCTCTGAGAAAAAAGACCAGAAAGTACATTCTAATGTGGATTTTTCCACTTCCATAATCAATATCTTTTATTTTTATCAATGGATGCGTAAAAGTCATATGTGAGTCATCTCCTTGACTTTGACTGTTACAAAATATGTCTCTCTGGGTAGAACAACCTATTCCTTTAAACCAAGAAGGGTTTTGTTTTTTGTTTTATAAGTTTGCTGAAGCTATTTCAATTCTTAGAATACTTAATGTGCTCAACTTTAAATTCTTTTGGCAAGACCTTAAAATTGACTTGTTTTTCTACATCACCAATAATGTGCTGAATAAGTTGTAGACATGATATTGCCCACAATTCTGTGCCAAATCAAACCTCCATTTCTTGTATATTCACATGTAAGTATCCAAAATTATATTTATGAAAAAAGACATTTTCTTTTCCCTTCATCCGAGCTATTTTACTGATTTATTGAAATATAGCGTTTGTAGGAAAAGGAAGCTCTCCTTTGAATCAATGATAGGTAGATCACACAAAATTCAGGAGCTCAATTAGGACCCCAAAAAAGTAAATCACGATAGCAAGTAGACATTAACGTAAAACCAGATAACTTGCCAGAGTGAATAATTGACGTTATTGCAATATAGACTTACGGGCTGAGAAAATGATTGGGAGTTGTCATTAAATGCTGGATCTACTTCATCTAGTCTTAATATTGTTAAATATTTGCAGTCCGTTTCAGTCTCCCTTGCACTTTTTTTTCCCCAATGCTAGGAGAGTCAGGTATCTGTGTGACCTTACTTTAATTTGATTTAAGCGTCAATACAAAAGCTTCATAGGCACATTGTGAAGTAAAGTGATTTATTTTTCCATTATTACCTCTGGGAATTGTGGGGCATCCTGGACATAAATTCCAATGAGAGTCCCATTCACTTGCACAGTAACAAAAAGAAAAGTCAATTCTGGAGACAAAAAACTCATAATAAGGTAGGGATGAAATTGGATTGTATATAACCATTAAATTATCCCTTTTAAGGTAGAATTTTTATCTGTACTTATTTTTATATAATTGTTTCAATTTAACTTTGGAAAGTTCAGTAAATAGATGTTTTCTAGTGGCCCTTAGGAAGCAATATTTTGATGATGCAAATATTAATAAATTCCATTCATTTCAAGCGTTGTTTTTAATAAAATATAACAAAATGATGAAAACTTTGACTAGCTCTTTTGGTGAATTCTTTACTGCTACAACTTACATTTCTGGCATTCTTCTATATATAACTCATGCTCACAAATAAGGTAAACCATAAATATGATGAACTTTATTCTTTTACAAGTCAGCTACCTTTTTTTTTTTTTTTTTAATACCAGGGTCATGGATTTTACTCTTAAATCCATGTGACTTTTTTTCAAATGAATGTCATTCCAAGGTCATAGGGAAAAGAACATTTACGAAATCACAGAAAATCAGAGCAAATGAAGCAGAAAGATATAGAGATCATGCCTCCTAAAGAAGCTGCCCCAAATTCTTTATCCTCATGCCAATGAGCAAATTGTGTTATTCTAGTAGCCTAGGGACATGAAATATTTATACATCATTTAGCTCAAGAGTAAGCCATGAATGTTAAATCACTTATTTTTTATGTAATATTTTATTTATTAGTGGGGGAAGGGTAAACTACAAATTATCATCTTTATTAAAAAGTATTTAAAATTATTTGCATTAGTTTACTCTGTTATTGATGTAATACTGGTGAATGATATACTGCTTTTTCCTATTGTGAACAGTGAGTTTACTTAGATATTTTCTGACAAGTATTTGAGATCTTACTGCATCCCAGATCCTGTGCATAAAGCTGGGCTACGAAGATGGAGGCCACATTAGTTTCTGGTCTAGCAGGAGACAGTGCTGTATAAATAAACAACTATATCCATTCATTCACCAGAACATGTATTGAGTTCCTCCTGTGTCAGACATTCAAGGCACAGGGGATGCAGCAGTGAACAAGGCTGAGAAGGGCCTTCTGTCCTGGATTTATATTTTAGTGTGAGGAAACAGATGAACACATACAAATACATTTTAAAATATGAGAAACAAGATCATGTGGTTTTGGAAGGCATCTTTCTGGAGACAGTGCTTTGCCTGATACCTAAATGACAAAAGGAGCTAACCGTGTAACTATCGGTGAGAAGAACATCCTAACAAATAAACAAATAACAAAAAAGAAGAGCAGCCTAGCCAAGCTTTAGTTAGTGCAAAGATCCTTCAAGAATAAACTCAGTGTCTTTGAGGAAAGGAAACAAGTCTAGTCTGGCTGAAGCGGTACAGGGAATGGTGAAATAAAGTAGTGGGGGGCGGGTAAAAAGGGAGCAAATCCGAACGAGCTTTAAAATAAAAAAATTAATCCAATTTCAAGTGGAGGCGACTTAAGGACTTTAAGCCAGGAGTGAAATAATTGGTTTGCATTTTACAGAGATGACTCTAGTGGCTGGTGGAGGATGTATGAATGATGCCAAGGGAAAAAGCCGGGTGACTATTAACAGTTGTCCAAGCAAGACGTAATGGTGCTTAGATAACAGTAAAGATGAGAAGTAGATGGGTTTTGTATATTTTGCTCATTGATAAGATATGGACGTGTGAGGCAAAGGGGAAGTTAAAAAATACATATTTTCCAGTGTTGTTGGCATAATATGGATGATCAATTAATGTTGTGGGAGGAAAATGAAAACACTTTTCTCATAGGAAATTACAGTTGAACTATTGAAAATTCAACAACGGTATAAATAGGATATTAAACTATAGGTACAGAAATGAGCCAAGGATGGAGATATCATGGTCAGAGAATTCTGGGTACTCCAATGTGATGAGAACCAAGAAACAGAGCTGAGACAAACATTATAAAATAAGACTGTGATTATGCCAAGAAGTTTGGACATAGCCTAAAGGAATTCAGAATACAGAGAATACATGTTTTTGAGATTATTAAAATAATACATAAAATAATATGAGCGTTTTTGTAATTATTTATAATTTTCAAAGTCTTCTTACATATACTGTTCCATTGGACTATACTGTGGAGCCAGAGAAAAAAAGAAATGGCATCCTCTCTCACAAGGGATGCCAGCAAAGAGAATCTGCCATGGAAGTTGGCAAAACTATAATGAATTTCTGGGCAAAGTGTGATGGAGAGGATCCATATCAAAAGAATCAACTGCAGATATGTTTTCACTGTATGGCTGTCAGCCACAAAACAGCATAGTATTAAAGAAAATTTTGTCAGAACTCCCTTTGTTGTTTATTTTCTGCCTCTGCCTCCCCCTTTCCACTAGAATAGAAACTAAAGATGGTGGGAGTTTTTGTCCATTTTGTTCACAAATGTTTCCATGCACCAAGAACAGAATCTGACATATGGTTGGGACTCTTAATATATTTGACAAATTAATTAATGTCTTTATCTGAAAAGAATGAAGAAAGAGCAGGGGAAAATGGTTTTATTTGCATAAATTAAGGAAAAGATTAACCTAAGTTAAGTCTTCTGGATTCATGGGTTGAATACCTATGAATCATTGGAGACCCTGAGATGATAGATATTTGAGGGGCTCACCCATAAAATTCTGAATCAGCTGTATTGAGGTGAATCAGAGTGAAGTATTTCATGTCCTAGTACTGAAGCAGGTCATCATGGGCACAGAGAGCTAACCGGAATGGAGGTATTGCCTGAAGACAGAGTCAGAATACCGAGTTTAACAACTGAAAATGAGATGATGTTCACTTATAAGGATTTTAGTCTTTGGCAAGTGAAAAGCAAAAAGTTATTTCTAAATCTCATAAACTAGCATTTGCAGAACACTTGACAGCCTGGTGACAGTTTGGGTCTCTGTTCGTTGTCAAGGAAGTCCGCAGGCTGGCTCATGATGGTTGTGGGCAGTGGCAAGATGGCTACTTTCATGTGATTTGCAGTTCAATCAAGAGGAATTTGAAAGAAAGGTTTGATGTCATCTCAGAAAGAGTAAAAAATTCTCCCAACACATTAGTAATTATTGGCAATGTCAGAACTAGGACTTAGGTTATGCAACTATATATAACTCTGGGAGTATGAGTTAATACGGCTTTCACTGCCTGCACTTCTCTCTGCTTCATGTCGTGCGCTGGGTTGCTTGTAATTTCTCTCCACACACATAACACTACTGCTCAGCTTTCTACTTTGGTTCATATTATTTTCACTTCATGAAATCCTGTTCCCATAATTCTCAACTTCTTCAAAAGTAACTACTACTTGTTAGTGGACAGTTTGGCTGAGCTGTCTCCTTCTCTAGGCATCCTTACCTGACAACCATCACTCCTGATAGGGTGGGTTCTCAGTACATCTTGTGTAATTTTTCAAGCACCTCCCTAGTGTCAAGATATATCTGTTTATGTATTAAGCTGTCCCACTAGATTATTTCTTCATGATTGTTGCATTGGCTATTCTTAATCGAGAATCAATATAGTTTCTGATATATAGAAATTGATCCATGATTTATCTTTATTATTATTACTATTACAATTGTGTGTGTGTGAGAGAGAGAGAGAGAATCAGTCTGATTCCTACCCTTTGGTTCTTCCATCTGGTCTTAACTTCTTAAAATATAATGTTTTCTGCCAGAGCCATTTTCAGGAAAGATAATAATAAGAACAATTTGAAGTTGAAAAAGTAGCACTATATAGAGTCTCCATTTGGTGTATATAGTTGATATGACTGTTATTTTTTTCCTCTCTGAATACCATAGTAACTGACCAAAGTATACTGACGAGTATACTCAATATGCTTTGATGATTGAGACTTTTAACCAATTACAATTAAGAAGATAAACAACTTTTATGTCAACTAGAAAGAAAGAAAACATACTAGTTTATTCATTTTTTTGCAAGAAGCTTTGATGAGACCATGCTCCTTAATCATCTGCTGATTATGAGAGAGGAAGCACAATCTGCCCCATTTTGATGTTCTGGCTCGGCAATTTACTGTACTTTATTCCCCGACTGTGAAATTCAGTACTTTCGTCCTATGCTTATGCCGCACTTTATAGCATCTGCTGCTCGTCATAGTAGATGTCTTAGTTTCCGTTTTGGTTTCCCATTCTTCTTTCTTTGAAATGATTATCACAAGTGTACGGAAGGATTTTTCAGAGTTATCATGTAACTGGTAACACGTGGTTAATAACCACCTCAACGGTGGGGAATGGTTGGTGGTGCCTGGAGATGATAAGAGCACGAAGAGTTTTCTGAGCATGTTTGGCACAGAGTGTCACTTACCAGAAACATTATTATTAATGATATCAACTTTTATAAAGACTCTTTTGAAATAATTGTGACCTTATGTTGTTTACTCAATGATAGGTAGTATGCGTCTCAATACCTCTTTTTTTGATTGAGATATAATTGACTAATAACACTGTGTTCCTTTCAGGTGCACAGCATAATGATTTGATGTTTGTATGTATTGTGAAGCTCTCACAATAAGTCTAGTTAACATCTGTTACCACCCAGAGTTACATTTTCTTTTCCCTGTGAGAACTCTTAAGATCCATTCTCTTAGCAGCTTTCAAATATACGGTACAATATATTTAACTATAGTCACCGTGCTGTGCATTACATTCCTAGGATTTATGTATTTTATAGCTGGAAGTTTGTACCTTTTGACCACCTTTCCCCATTTGATCCACTCTCCATCCCTCACCTCTGGAAACTGCCCGTCTGTTCTCTGTGTCTGTGAGTTTGATTGCTGCTGTTGTTTAGAGCCTACATATAAGGGAGATCAAAGATATTTGTCTTTCTCTGTCTGATTTATTTCACTTAGTATAATGCCCTCAAGGTCCATCCATGTTGTCGCAAATGGCAAAAGTTCCTTCTTTTTTATGGCTGAGTAATATTCCATTGTGGATACCTCTTTTTTGATATAACAAAATTATAACTTTTTGTGACTCAGATAAATACTCTGTTGATATTTTATAAGGAAAATAGAAACATAGTGTGTTATTTTAAATATTGTTAAACATCTAAAGAATGGCTGGTTTTGTGTTCATAAACTGAAATTGTACATACGCATGTAATACATTTAAAGGTTAAGTAATATATTTATTAATAGACATATTATTTTTGCCTATCTGAGTAGCATAAAGAAAGAAATACCAGTGCTATTTGGATTATTTTAGTGGCCTTCATCCACATAGCCAATTAATTAGCATTTTAGCTCTGATATTTTAGTCATTCTTTAGCGTTACCATCCCGTGTAAAACCTGCATCAGCTTAACTGAAATATGCATCAGCTGCTCCCCTGTATTTCACTTGTCCCCCTCCAGAGCTCTACAAAGTACCAGTCTATTTAATTACTTTTAAAAACAGCTTTATTGAAACATAATTCATATACCATAAAGTTAAACCACTTAAAGTATACAATTTAATGATTTTTTGTCTATTCACACAGTTGTGTGGCTATCACCACAATTTACGTTAAGAGTGTTTTTATCACGTTCTCCCGAAAAATGGTAGTCGCTCTCCATCCAACCCACCCTCCCACCCTTAGCACTCACTAATTTTATATCTTTCCCTATAGATTTACTTATTCTGGACATTTAATATAAACGTATCCTTACAACAAATGACTTTTTGTGACTGGTTTCTTTCAGCATTATGTTTTTAAAGTTCATATCCACATTGTAGCATGTATTGATACTTCATTTTTATTGCTGAATAATATTCCATCATATAGATATACATCACCATATTTATCCACTCATCATTTCTTTGGACATTTGGGTAGTTTATACATCTGAGCTATTATGAATAATGTTAATGTGAACATTCATATTCAATTTTTTATTTGGACATATGTTTGCATTTCTCTTACCACATTTAGCAGTGGGATTGCTAGGTCATATGGTAATTCTGTTTAACATTTTGAGGAACTTCCAAAATGTGTTCCAAAACAGCTGCACTATTTTACTTTCCCATTCAAAATGTGTAACAGTGTCAGTTTATCCATATCCTCACCAGCACTTGTCATGATCTTTCCTTTTGATGATAGCCATGTAGTGAGTGCGAAGTGGTTTTGATTCGTGTAATGACTGATGCTGGGCATACTTTTATATGCTTATTGACAATTTGTGTATTTTCTTTAGAGAGAAGTCTATCCAAATTCTTCATCAATCTTTAATGTGTTTTCTTTTTATTATTGAAATAGAAACTTTTTTTATATATTTTAGATAAAATTGCCATACCAGATACATAATTTGAAAACATTTTCTCCCATTCTCTGGATTGACTTTTCACTTTATGATGTCTTTGGGTACGAAGGTTTTAATGTTGATGAAATACAAATTATCTGTTTCTTATTTCTTTTGTTGCTTGTGTTTTGGTGTCCTATTTAAGAAACTCTTACCTAATCCAAGTGCACACCCATTTATTCCTGCCTTTTTTTTTCTATAAGTTTATTTTAGCTCATCTGTTTATGTCTGTGATCCACTTTGAGTAAATTTTTGAATATGGTTTGAAGAAGGATTCAAACTTCATTTCTTTGAATGTGGATAATTAGTTATTGCAGTATCATTTATTGAAAAAACTTCTATCCCCATGAATTGCCTTGGTATCCTTTTCAAAATCAGTTAACCATAAATATAAGGCTTTTTTCTAGACTCTGAGTTTTATTCCATTGGCCTTTATATTTATCCTTATGACGGTACCATGCTGTATTTTGTACTGCAGAGAAATGAGTTATGAAATGGGGAAATGTGAGTCCTTCAACTTTCTTCCCCCTTTTTAAGATTGTTTTGTCTATTCTGAACCCTTAGGTTTTATGATCATCTTAACAATTTCTGCAAAAAGCTGAGATTTTGGTCAGTATTTTGTTTAATGTGTAGATCAGTTCAGGGAGTATTATCATCTTCATATTAAGTGTTCTGTGAGCAAGCAATGTCTTAATTTACTTAGGTCTTCTGTAATATCTTTTAGCAATATTTTATAGTTTTCAATATATAAATTTTAAACTTCTTTTGATAAGATTATTCCCATGGAATTTATTCTTGTTGATGTCATTCTAATGAAACTTTCTGATTTGTATTTTCAGACTGCACAGTTAGTGTGTAGAAATACTACTTATTTTTGTACATTGATTTGTATCCTATAAACTTATTGCATTTTTTTTATCAGTTCTGATAGGTGTGGGGGAGGAATGTGTACATGTGCATTCCTTAGGATTTTCTATATAAAAGATCTTGTCTTTTGTTAATAATGGGAATTTTAAATCTTCTTTCCAATCTGAATATCTTATATTTCTTTTTCTTGACTAATTGTCCTGGCTGGGACTTCCAGTACAATATTTCATAGAAGTGGTGAGAGTGAACATCTTTGTCTTATTCCTAATTTTAGGGGAAAGGTTTCAGTGTTTCACCATTAAATATAATCCTAAATGTTTGTTTGTTTTTCATAGATATCCTTTATCAGATCAAAGAGTCCCCTTATATTCCTAGTTTGTTGAGTAGTTTTATAATGAAAGGGTATTGGATTTTGTCAGATGGTTTTCTGCATCTATTGAGAGCATCATGTGTTCTTTACCCCTTTATTCTATTTAATAAAGTGTATTATGTTGATTGATTTTCAAAAAGGTGTTAAACCAAAATTGTATTCCTTAGATAAATCCCACATGGTCATGGTCTACAATCTTCTTTTATATGTTGCTAGATTTATTTTGTTAGTATTTCGTGGGTGATTTATGTATCTGTATTCAGAAGGGATATTTGTCTGTTGTTTTCTTTTTTTAGAACGCGTTTGCCTGGTTTTGCAATCAAGGTAATATTGGCCTCAGAGAAGGAATTGGACAAGTTCTCTCTTGCTTTTTTGAAAATTTTAAGGATTATCATTATTTCTCCTTCAAATGTTTGTTAGAATTCAATAGTGAAATGATCTAAAATTGAATTTTTATTTGTAGGAAGGATTAAAATGCTTTTATTTATAATAGGTTAATTCCTATCTTCTGTTTTACACTGAGTCAGTTTTGATAGATTGCAGATTCTTATAAATTTTTTCATTTCATCTAGGTTATTTACTTTGGTGCTATACAGTTGTTTATAGAATTGTTTTGTGATCCTTTTTATTTATTTTTTAAAAGATTTTATTTGTTTATTTGAGAGCGAGAGTGAGAGAGAGGGGGGGACAAGGGTGGGGTGGTGCAGAGGGAATTATAGTTCTGGATAATAGATTTGTGTTACTTAAGCAACTAAGTTTGTTATAAGTTGTTATAGTAGCAATAACAAACTAATACAGCGCATTTTCTGCATGCAAAAAATAATGTAGTTTTACCAGTTATCACCTTTAAATATTTTGCAATATCCATTCCATCATCTTCTTTTCACCATATGATTTTACACATTTATTTTTTGTTTGATTTATTGCCCAAATAATATTTTTTTCTAATTCAATTATGATTAAATAATGGGCCTGTAAAACACTAATCTTAATGACACATGTGGCCTATTATTTGATCATTTACTATTTCATGTTTTTTTGTTTGTTTGTTTTTACTGGGAAAAATATTTTTTTATTTAATAATATTTTTTATTATATTATGTTAGTCACCATACAGTACATCCCTAGTTTTTGATGTAAAGTTCCATAGTTCATTACTTGCGTATAACATCCAGTGCACCATGCAATACGTGCCCTCCTTAATACCCAGGAAATGGAATATTGTACTCTAAAGTAGAAAGGATACAATATTCTATAAGCTGGAAGTACACTGAGTTGTTAGTATTTTCTATTTTGCTTTGCTATATTTTTGTTGATTTTTTTTTAAATAAAGTTTGTGTTTTTGCTCAAATAATTGACAAGAGAGCACACTAAACTCCAGGTAATATAATTATTTTTGTATATGATTTTATGCTTCTGTTTATGCTCTGTGTTTAGAATAGGTTATTAAATGCATACACATTTAGAACTCTTGTTATCTTCCTAATAAATTAAAATTTTAATCATTATATATAGCCACCCTTTCTGTTTTTCACTTATTATTTTTCCTCATTACAAATCCTCATTACAGTTCTTCCTCACTGGTAAATTCAGTGATACATTTTAAAAGTATATTTCAGTACCTACTTTGTAGTTCCATGTGGAATGACCATTCTGGGTATCTATTCTTCTATGTTGATGAAATAAAAACTCTAATTTGTGACTTGCATTCTGACAGTTCAATTTCATTTCATATCTTCAAACTTAGCTATAATTAAAAGAAAATAAAACACTGGTTAATATGATATTCACCAAAATCTTGAAAGAATTTGAAATTATCATCATGAGTAACATAATTTCCTAGGTTCTCCCTACCTAAAGATAACATGTTTCTGTTCAATATCCATGTTGCAAAAATTACTATTGATAGGATTTTGCTTCTATTTTAAATGTGTACAGTAAATTAAAAAAAAAAAATTACTCTGATTTTCCTGACAAAATAAGTGCTTTGCTGTTTCTAGAGCATGCCACAATGCAAACAAGGATTAATTTACAATGTTGATAAAGCAATCCTGTATACATTCATTAGGGAGAAACAGAACACTAGTAAACAGAAGAGAAATTATTTGTTCAGAAAATAAGGAATTAATTTGTAGTAGGTTTCAGTGTATCAAGAGAGAGCTCACTCCATGGAGAATTAAAGACCAGGTTTCAGTGAGAAGCACAGAATAAAAGTTGAAAATTTGCTATTATATACAAGTCGAATGAGTTGAATTATATGTGTTGGTATCATAAAAGAAGTGATCAGAAAAAAAGAGGTTTAAAATACCAAAAAAGGAATTGTATAAATTCTGGTTAATTTGTATAAGTTACAAGGTATAAAATTGTTACCCAGAAATGTGTTATTCAGGATTCAGAGAGGAGATCATAAAAGTTAAATTGAAAAGCCAGATGTCCATATAGTTATGACTCTGGTCAGTGACATACTTTGGATCAAAGTAACAGAACTTGCTGTGTGGTCTAGGCAGTCTGCTCAGATAAGATCTCACAGAATTTGTGCCTCTTTTTAAAGCAGTTATGCAGAATGATTTAGTAATGTTCAACATATAAAATGCATAGCCTTTCTTCATCTGAACAGCAGCACAATATATGAAAGGCATAGAGGTAGAACAAAGAAAAAGCCCTCACTAATATAAATGAATCTTCTCTGAGTCTACCATTAGAAATCTGGTTCATCCAAATAGGAAAAACAACTAATGGAAAATGTAGAGGGCTGTAGATTTCATGCTTAAGATATATTTTTAATGTACTTTTGAATAACCTACAGAAAGAAGTACGTATCAGCAAGCATCCTCACTTACTGACCCCTTAGACTTAGATATTCAAGAAATGTGAGATTTTTTTCAATACGTAGGGTAATATTCAGACAGCAAACGACTCAGTTACCGAGTCCTGCCACCAGTTGGGCAGCACACAATTCAAAGTTCAGGCACGGTGGGACAAGAGCTTTCTGAAAGATGCCCTGGGTATTGACAGAAGCTCCCTAGAGCTCCCCAATGTAAATCCAGAATGATGTCTACCAGTTGCCATCATAAGCACATCCCTGACTGAGGCGGCTGTGGGTCTCAGCAATGTAGATAATAGAGGATTCCTAACCCTGGATCCCAGGCCTCTGGAAACAAGCTGATAAAGGTCCACAATAGCCTAAGGATATAGCTATTCTCACCTTGCAATTGTAACAGAAAAAAAGTAAAATGCTGTATAATCTAGTGGATTTATCTATGTTCTGGAAATCATATTACAATCATTATTCTAATGGAAAATGATATATTATTCTGAGTTTTGTAAACTAAATTTCTTTAACTTAAAATAGAATCTGAGATGTAAAAAAAAAGTACTTTAATTTTAGAGGCAGAGGAAGCTGAAATAAAAAAAAAAGTAAAAACAAATTAAACAAACCAAAAAACAGCTCAGATACCTTTTAGAAAATTGACCTTTTTTTAGGCAAGTTAGTTAACATCTGATTCTCGCTTCTGCATCTGTGATACGGGCATAATTTATCTCCTACATTCAGCTTAGCATCGATAACATATTGAGTACTTACGAATAGTATTAGCTGTTGTTATCACCATTAGGTTCTACTTTTGGCAGTTTATGGGAACAGTGACAGTAATTTCCTGTAGTTGTAAAACGTAGTATTAGGGCAAAGCCTGTGCTTTAGAAAACACAGATTACCACTGAAATTGCAAGTTATCCTGTAATTGGGTTATGGATAAACTACTTCTCTCCGCTGCTCTCCTTGCGTGAAATAAATTAGGTTCTATGTTCAGACAGAAATAACAAGGGTAAAGTCTATTTAGTGGGCATTGTTCATGCAGAATCTGGATATCAGTCAATATCAGGTTGAGAAATTGAAACGGGAGGTTCTGAAAATAGTATCTGGTGCTGCTAAGATATAAGGAGATTGGGCAAAGAGTCAAACCATAGGTACGAAGCAGAAATGTGGTAATCGGCAGACCTCAGATGCAAAGATGCTTGCAACCTATGGACCAAAGCCTTAGGAAAAATGATAGGCATTATAAAGCAATGTAAAGTTTTCCTAAAGATATGCTGTTCCTTTCTTTCCATTCCTTCCTTTTCTCCTTTCCTTCTTTTTGTCATACCAATAAGAAGTAGTTATTATTGATATTAATGATATTCTTTGATTTCTCTATTTTTGTTTTGTTTTGTTTTGGAAAACCTCAAACATACAGAAGAGTAAAGAGAAAATATTTTAAAAATTCATAAAATTATTATCAAATGTCAGCTAGATATGCTTCACTGATTTTCCTAAAGAATTTTAAATATAATCATAAGCATCTTGATTTTGCACCTTTAAACACTTCAGTATTCACCTCTAAAATATAAGGATGGCCTCGTACATTTCACAATTACATTTTACACTAATTTCTTAATGCCATCTAATTCATTGTTCATATTCAAACATCCCCTATTTTTTCTAAAATATCTTTTATACATTTTTGTTTAAAACAGACACATGGGGCACCTGGGTGGCATAGTTAATTAAGCATCTGACTCTTGGTTTCAGCTCAGGTTGTGATCTCAGGGTTGTAGGATCAAGCCCCAAGTCAGGCTCTGTGCTCAGCGTGGAGTCTGCTGAAGATTCTCTCTCCTTCTCCCTCTGCCCCTCCTCCCCATGTTTGCATGTCCTCTCTCTCTCTAAAAGAAATAAATCTTAAAAAAATTAAAAGAAGACACAAAAAAGGATTACAGATTATATTTTGTTGCTATGATTCGTAATTCTCTTTCTCCATTTTTTTCTATAACACTGAACTACTGAAGAGAGCACTTTAGTTGACATGTAGATGTTTACCCAGTACAGTTTAAATATCTTTGACACTCATACTTCACAAGTGATACTGTGCCCCATCTATTATTTCAAATTACAAGGCATCCAAATCTCTAGTCATCCCACCCATAATGCTCCCAACACTAATCATCAGTCGAGGTAGTGGCAACCAGATCCCTACGAAGCCTCACCTTTCAAAAAACATATATAGATAGCGTGCGAATATCTAGTTCTCCATTAATGCTTTCCCTAAAGATTTCTGTATGTGTGGATGATCTAATGCCTCAGAAGCTGAAAATGAGTTTCGACCTTGCTACTCACCATACATACATCCATTAGCTGGTGTTCTTCTATAAAGAACTTTTCTTCATCAGTTAAGCTGTTTGGTTAATTTGAAATTTAACTTGTATAGGAAAGGCAGGATAAATATTTCTTTCCATTTACAAATTTTTAGAGTGAAAAAATGAGTATAATAGTCATCTTTAATTGTGTGGTTTGGGGTTTTTTTGCTGGTTTATTTATTTTATATTGTTTGTTTTGCTTTTCTTTGTTTTTATTTGGTTGGTTATGTCTTTCCCTTTAATCCTTAGAAGGACAGAAGTTTTTTTGTTTGTTTGTTTTTAAGATTTTATTTATTTATTTGTCAGAGAGCGAGAGGGAGAGCAACAGGCAGAGGGAGAAGCAGGCTACCCACTAAGCAAGGAGCCCGATGTGGGACTCGATCCCAGGATGCTGAGATAAAGACTTGAGCCAAAGGCAGACACATAACTGACTGAGCCACCCAGGCATCTCAGGATATAAGTTTTGTTCAACAGGGAACTCAAGAGTAGCATAAGCATTCTTTTGTGAAATCTCTGCTACTACCTAACATTTCCAAAGAACTGGAAAAACTTTGTTTTCCCAATATTTCCAAATATAAAAGTAAGAAAGATTTTGGCAGGTTTTTTTTTTTTTTTCTATGCACAATGAGTGATTATTTCCTTTAGGTAGATAGGTAGATACAGAAACAATTTAGCATCACAGAGAAGCATTTTACCTGAGCCTAAGACAAGTAGTGAAGCAAAAATATGTTGTCAGTGATTAATTATGATTAAAAAAGAAAAACCCAAAGCTGTGATTAGCTAATTTGAGATACATCGAACACTTTAATGTAAGGACCTAATCAAATAAAAGTGATGAGAGAGTCATCGAATTTTTGTTATTGCACATGACTAGAGTCTTGGTTTTACATTGTATCTAAATGAAAGTCTATCATAGATTAGCCAGGAAAGAAGGTGCAGATGTCAAAAGTGTCTTCTGCTGCATGATCTGGTCTTTTCCTATATCTCTGTCAACTCCTTTTCATAACTCTCTCTTCCACACTTAAAACATACTGACATGTTTTAGATTTTCTTAAATTAACTAGAGTCATCCCAATTGGATTTTCACAAATTAATTTCTCTTTTTGCAACTTCAGAGCCTTTGCAATGCTATTCCCCCCCTTAGGTAATGTTTCCACAGTTCCCTTTCCCATTGTCTTCTTCTTACAGTTGATCTCATCCATAATGGCTCTGGTCAGAATTAATAGCCTGCTGTTCTCCTGTATGGCCTCTACCCAGAACAGCCAATCACATAGTTGTTAGTGCGTTCAAATAATGTGTGCCGGCCTCTCCCAGTCCACAGAGGGCAGGAAAGGTGCCAATTTCACCACTGTTTTGCAGGAAGCCTAAAAGAGAGCCCAGTGTATCACAGACGTGGAGTAAATGTGGGTTGAACACATCAGTGGAAACCAGATCTTCCATCTCTATTAGTAGCATCTATATTAACTCCTACTTTATAGTTTACACTTTACAAACTGTGTGAAGAGCAAGATAAGAGAGGAGACAGACTCTCACTTCCTCTACGTCTGCTTTAGACGTTTTTAAATCGAGAAGTATATTCTGTTTTGTAATTAAAATGTAAAATAAATCTAATAAAAGATGTTGAACTAAAGTTTTGTAGCTATACTCTAACATTCTGGGAGTCTATTTATTTCCACACATGTGATGCATACCATCCCCAGTGAATTAAAAGAAGATATTTAGCCAAAATATGCCTCTACCCTTAATCAAAGCAATCGCCTCTCTATATCACTCAGCATTGCATTCACACTCATCCATGCCAAGTTATATTTTATTGTGTCATGTATGTATTTTGATCACATTTAATCCTTTCTGGAACAAGTCAAGACATGCATAAATACATACATAACACTTTGGAAACAGCATGTAAAGATGTTTTGGCAATTGCAGATCTATATTGAATATTTTCAAATATATAGGTTAAAGCACTGGTTTATTTACTATGTACTGAAAGAGACTGATGTCGCATAAATCATTCCAACCTTGTCAGAGAGCTTGAGCATTTTGACTTTCAATGTAGCTGTGAAAGCCTGCAGGGGATGCCAGCTGTGTGGCTGTACAGGGTCACAATTATCTAAAAATAATATTTACATATATTTCTGTATACATCATAAGATTCAATAAAGCATTAAAGTCAGTATCAATATTTACATTCACTGTATTTAAAAAAAGTTATCATCCCTTTATCTGATGATTCAATTTGGAACTTAACCAAAACTTATTTTGGTTTGAAATCTTCACATTTCAATCAGTCAAGGGTCAAGAGTGATAGATGTTTCAGGCTTTCCACTTCTGTCTCCTATTTACAGAGGTTCATAATTCAAACGGAAAATTAGCTCTTGGATGAAATGTGACATGTAGATTTTATGGATGCCATCAGATTAAGATGCTCATCACCGACTTGTCCCTTTTTACCTCACCTAAACCTGAAAGAATATAAATGGTATGGAAGAGTCTACAGATAAATTGAATTAGGAAAGTTATGTCCTGCTATATTCAGTTTTCATTATCTGTAGCTTTTTGTAATTTAATTTTGTCCAAATTATTTCTGTCTTAAACTGGCCAATATTTTCATCATCTAACCTTTAAATAAAGCCTTTTGGTAGTATGTCAGGCTTGAGGAGTACATTTTTTTTTTTTTTTGCCTTGATTGCTTCCAGAAAAGTCTATGGATATTATTGAGTTGCACTGGAAAATCTCACACAGAAACGGGGGAGAAGGGCAAAAAAGGACAGAGATCTAGTTAGATAATATAGTGTAGTGGAGAACACACCAGATAGTCAGAAATACTCAATTATAATCTTGAATCAAATACTCATATATGTGTGACATTAAACATGTGACTTAAATTTACAGCACCTTAACTTTATGAAACAAAGCGGGAGGCTCAACCGGTGAAGTTTATATTTGTATATTTGTACAGAAGGGATGAATTTTAAGGAGGTTTTATACATTACTAAATATTTTGTAGCTATCTAGGGATTCCATTCAGAATTTAATGTCATGAAGAATAAAAATCAGATTTCCCATTTTGAAAGAATACATGGATTTTAACTCAGAGTGGAAATTAGGAGGTAGGGCAGAAGTTAGGAACAGAGATGAGAACCCATCAAAGACACATCTTCCATTCGCCCCTCCAGATCCACTCCTCAGCATTCTGTGTCTTAATCTTTTCCCTAGAAGTCTGAGTTAAATGTATTGCATTCTGTGGCCTTTTAATTTCCAATTAGATTCTGGATTCAGCCAGTTAGAAGTAGTGGTAGGAGATTTGGCAATAGACATGGAGTCAGCTAAAAATAATGATTTATTTGGCTGTATCCCTCCTGGGTTATTTCTTTCCAAAAGACCACTTCTGTTAAGCCACCCTCTGTGTATTAATAGCCTCTCGTTTCTGGTAAGTGCTCTCTCCTCTCTCTTTCAAGCTGGCTAGTGGTAAGGGCTACTCTGATGTTAATAGTCTGGGGTGCTGCATTGTCTCTGCTGACTTTCCTAAATCCTGCCCTAAAAATAGTTCCCATATTAAATATTCCAGATCTAGCAGATTTAGTGATCTACCTGTTTCCCACTGGCACCTGACTCACACAGAGATCACGATGCAAGGGCAACACCAAGAAGGATTTCAGCACCAGCGTTGGCAGAACTTGCTACTTACCAAATAGGTGGTGTGAAATAGGTACATGAGTTGAGGGTGATTTTCAAGTTTGTGAATGGTTTTTCAGTTGACTCAGAATTAAAGATAGAAGGAGTAGAAAATTTAAGTGTGTATAAAATGGATTTGGTTTTGGGTTAAGTTTGTGGTGCCACAGTAGCTTCCATATCTCAATGTCTAGGAGACAGAAACATGGATCTGAAAAACATGAGATATTTAAGATAAAAATACGTATTTTCACGTTATTAAAATATAGCATGTAAATTTAGGATAGCAATGACTTTCTCAACAATAATGAGCACAATATAGTAGTTGAAGATACTGAAGAGATTGATAGTAATACAGCTTAAATTAAAGAGTTTGGGTATAGGGGCGCCTGGGTGGCACAGCGGTTAAGCGTCTGCCTTCGGCTCAGGGCGTGATCCCGGCATTATGGGATCGAGCCCCATGTCAGGCTCTTCCGCTATGAGCCTGCTTCTTCCTCTCCCACTCCCCCTGCTTGTGTTCCCTCTCTCGCTGGCTGTCTCCATCTCTGTCGAATAAATAAATAAAATCTTAAAAAAAAAGAGCTTGGGTATAGAGTATATCCTATATACCCTCACCTCTCAAACGGATTAGAGAATTGCAATAATATTAATATAATGTAATGCATATACAATCACTTGCCACAGTATCGGAATCACTGTAAGTGTTCAAAAAAACTATTTTTCTTCTCTTCATGTTGAGGGAGAATTGGGTCTGATTATTAATGGAGTTTATTAAGAGCATATTCAATATATTAGCATAGTAAACCTTAAGAGAAAAACTACAATGAAAGTTAAAATAAAACATTAAAACCCAAAATTAAAACACCCAATGTTTCATTGAGCTGATTGCAATGATAATTATGATGAAAACTTTAATTAATTAATTAATTAGATTTATTTATTTGAGAGGGAGAGAGAGAGCGGGGGGAGGGGCAGAGCGAAAGGGAAAGAATCTCAAGTAGGCTCTCTGCAGAGTGTGGAGCCCACAGCAGGGCTCTATCAACAACCCTAAGACCCTGACCTGAGCCAAAATCAAAAGTCACTGCTGAACCAGCTTAGCCGCCCAGGTACCCCGAAGACTTTAATTTCTTCACTAACAATAGTACATAGGAGACCTTATTCTCTCTTAAGGGGAAAAAAAAAAAAAAAAAAA